>NW_025932387.1:233512-471200 GCF_000764305.2 Hyalella azteca
AGTGACGGAATATAGGGATTTGGTAGGTTTCCATTCTAAAGGCTTTTTAATAAATATGGCAACATTTTGTGACGTTTCATCGTTGCTGACGCGTAGTGAAGTGTTTTGAGAGTCATGTGAAGGCAACAGAACTTATGTAACGCATACGTTTTTTTTTATAGTTTTTCATTTCTCGATGCGTCCTTAATGTGTCGGAATATACCGCGTTTACCCTATCTCCCTCCATTGAGCGGTGAGCCTTCTCAGCCTTGAGCCTCTCTCAGCCCTCAGGCGTGTCTGCTTGAGGCCGCTGGCCGCATAGTGGCAAACTACAAAGCAGAGAGTTTTTTAGACACTCCCGTCTCCCTCAAGTTCATTTTTGAGTCCTACCAGTAGTAGACTAGTAAACTATCATGGAAGACATCTAGACATGGATACCATCATACCATACCAGGCTGGCAGGCTTTTACCAGCATTAAGTATCAATATACTTAATCAAGTAGAATGAAATCAAGTAAAAGTTACCATATATAAGACTTTGTAGAGTCTGAAACATAAAGAAAAAAACATTAATAGGTGTATCGAACATAAAATATGTTATATAGGTACCTATGGTAATTTTAACTTAATTTCCAAGCCGGTCAATGTTACCCCGTCACGGCTGCCATTAGGTGGTCAAAGTTCCCCCATTGGGGGGCAGCGCCCCCCATTTGTAAACCACTATGCAGAGGGTGGATGCAGCGTCGCCAATATATGGATTTTTAAGCCCAAAGCGTCGCCAGCCATTTTAAAGATGCGTCGCCAGGTAATTTTTAATGAAAAGCTATTTACGCTGAGTAATGACAAACTATTTACAAGCCACGAACTTAGTTACAAGGTTGCATGCACGTGTTACCCCAAATAACTAATTTTACCCTAAAAACAGTCCGATTGTACAGCAAGTGTCAACTGAGCATGTAATAAAGCAGTCTGACCACTCTAATGTGACCGAAACTACGCATTCGAAAAAACGTTGTTTACATTTTTTGCGGGAACTCATCGCAACTGATTTCCGGACAAGCTTCGCTGCATCGTATTCCATCCAACGCATCAGAAACCGTACTTTTTTTCTAAATAGTTGGCCGAAGACTGAGAAATATATTAAATGCAAGAATTTCAATCTAAATGTGTCGGCAAGATCTTCTGAAGGCGAAAATTTGGCTACTGAAGCGTCGCCAAAGATCTTACAATATTCATCCACTCTCTGCACAGTGGTTTGTAAACTATGACACTTTCCTAAAATTTGTCTTTTGCATATGTAACTAAAAGAGTTCTACTACAATGCATCAAAACCTGGAGTTATTTTACCAAAAAATATAAAAATTGGAGGGGGTACTCTGGCAGGCTTTAAATAATAGCTCTTTTTTTGTGGGTCACAGTATTATTTTTTTAACCTATTAGATATGCAAACTTTTTAAATCTTTCTATTGTGTTATGTAGCCTTAGTATTTGGCCTTTGATGGCCATTGACAAAATTTTTCTACGTCAAATCGTTTTTGAGTTTTGGGGGTTTTTGTTAAAAAAATGAAAAGTGGTCAAAGTTACCCCGCCGGTCAAAGTAACCCCATTTTACGGTATTGAATAATTTTACTTACATAAAAGTTGCACACTGGTGTTGGCTTAAAAATGGATTGACAGAATTTGCATATCTCATTCCAAGAAAAAATAGTGGTGGCCATTTCTGCAAAATGGGGTAATAAGGGACACCCCCCCGGGCGGGCCCGGGATAATAAGGGACACCCCTAAAATTGCATTTACAGTAGAACCTTGGTTAGCAAAGCTTCAGTTGATGAAAAAATCAATTAATAACAAAGAGCTTTGATTAAATTTACCTCACTCAGTGAAAAAAATTTCACTTAACAAAAAATTACTGCATCAGTCATTACAAAATTGTGCATAGAATGTCGTTGATAGAATTGGGAACTGAGCAACAAAGAATGAAAAGTAATTAACCTAAACTATGATTGTGTTTCTACAAAAAATGTGATGGTTGTCACTAAAATATTCCTTTCTGTTTCAGGTATATTTTTTTTACAATCTTTTTTGTTATAGTGAAATCACTTGACTCGATTAAAATGGTGTGAAATTAGCTACAAGCCGTCCTGTAAGCTTACAGATACAGAAGAAAGGCTACATGGCTGCTGAAATGAAGCTTGCACTGGACAAGGTCGTTGTCAATGCTCAATGGCATGTCCATGGATACAGTAATATCACAATAATAATATGGTAATGCATGGATAAAGTAATATTATATCAATAAATAAAAAGCAAGTAAAAATCACAGAAAATGTCATTTATTCTACATTTAGGTACATCATCTACAAAGGAAGAGGAGGACTTCAGAGTACTGTTAGTAATAGATGAGTACACTCTGCATGCTTCAAATGTCTTGAAATTTAGTTTTATTTCAAGTGTCCCTTATTACCCCATTTCCAGATTAATTCCAGAGCCTATTATATTGCGTCTAGCACCTTACAAATAGCATATGGATCTTTTTTGGAGATGCCATACGAAAGCCCTCGCAAAGACCTTTAAAATGATCCCAAACTCATTTATGAAATGTTTCATGGTAGGAAGTTAACAAAAAAGGCTCAAAGCCATCCCTTATTATCCCATTTGATGGTAGTAAATGTGTGATTTTTTAACTTACTTTATGCTAAATAGATACTAGTAAAAATGTTGAACTTTAGGCCACTATTTTTAGTTTTGCAATACTTTGATTAGTTTTGCAATACTTGATTAGTTTTGCTGCTACAACATTTCTACAAAATGTGTAACGACTGTCCTGATTTACCCTGTCCATCCCTTATTACCGCATTTGTTGGTAGGTATTACCAAAAAAATACTCAAAATCGTCATTTATTACCCCATTTGACAGTTAGTTCTTTGGCAATATTTTTTGCAGCAAACACACTTTATATATAAAACTGATTAAAAGAATTTAGATTAAACTAGTGGTATAGATGCTGCATGTTCTAGTTTGAAAATCTAAATGACTTTTACTTCTAATACCTATTTAATTCTTAGCTGATTTTTTCAGTTCTGCTGCATTATAGGTACAGATTCCCAGAGACAAAATGTTGGACGAAGTTGCCGTACCCTCAGCAGTCTCAGCTGAGTCAATCAAAATCATGGGTGAAAGCATTGGCATCTCTCCTCTTGGTGATGACGTAGCTAGGGAGCTTGCTGAAGATATCACCTACAGACTGAAGAATATAGTACAGGTTTGTCTTGGTCTAAGTTAACTGCAGCTTATTCTGCTCAATTCTCTTGATATGATACTATTTTTAAATTAATATGGTCATATATATTGACAAATAAGAATGACAGGGCTTCAAAAACTTTCCTTGCTCAAAAATGAAAAAAGTTGTTCTGACTTGTCAGTGAGCATCTGAAGCCCAGATATTGTGAAAGTCTCTAATTATGAATGATAATTTCTGATTATGAATTTTTAATCCTGTTGCTTTTTTTCAGGATGGCAAAAAGTTCACACATCATGGAAAAAGAAAAAGATTTACCTGTGAAGACTTTGATTGGGCATTGAAATCAAAGAATATTGAGGTGAGGTTTTTCATGTTTTGAAAAATACATGCAAATACCGTATCTTTTTTTGTTTAAAGGACTTTTCTTGCTTCTTAATCATTTATTTTTTGTTCAAAATTTTTTAATTCACAAGATAGGTAACCATGTATTGTCTGTGTAAATGTAGTTCTTCTCCACACTCTTAGATTGTTCAAAAATGTTAACATATTTATAAAATAATGTTCCAAATTTAAATTTATTTGAAGACAACAGCTTTATTAGCTTCAAACATTATAATCAGTTAAGGGGAGCTTTCGCCCTCAATTTTATCTTGGTAATTTACAGAGGGATCAATTTCAAATTTGGTACACATGTGTAAAAACTAAAAAACTCAGGTTTTATTTGTGTCAATTTTTTGAAAAAATTGAAAGAAAACATGAAATTCTTAGAAAATGGCCAAAAAGAGGTACTTTAGAAAACCTATCTCCTCCTAGGATCTTCAAGCTAAAACATCAAAACACATATCATTCGATGCGTATATCTACAATCTGGTCATGGGTTTTTTTTGAATTTCTCATTTTTGTGGGTGTGGGAGCATTTTGTCCAAAATTTTTCTAAATTTTTGATTTCACCTCCACTTTCCCCCCTTTTTGCAAAATAAAATCTGAACTATAACAAACTTGGAAAAAAGCCCATGACCAGGTTGTAGATCTTTTCTTTGCAAATCGAACGGTATATGTCTCATTGATGTAGCTTCAAAACTCTAGGAGGAGATAGGTTTGCAGTGAAAATAAGTGTGAATGTTCACTAGGACTCAACAAAGTCACGGGAGCATGCGAATAGGCACTAAATGTAGCAAGGATACGAAACTAAACGTTACTGGAGCTCGATTCCGCTCAAGGATGGTGGGAGCGACTGCATGCACACCTCCCCGTACCTATGCTGTCTGCTGGGTAACTGAGGTGCACTTTGTGTACACGCTCTATTTCAAGTGTTTGGTAGCTAATTACTTCCATGGGGAATAGGTAAAGAACCCCCCACCCTACCTCCCTTTTAGGATCTGTAGTGAACGTATAAATCAACGTACAGAGATGGTTTTGGTACCATTGAATGCGTCAGAAAAGCAGCTTTAAGATGGGTATAGTAACTGGAGAATGTCATAATTTGCCGCTTTACGTCAGACGATTTACTTTATAGTGAATGGCCGTGTAATTACTCCCTTGACTTTACTGAAGGGAGCCGGACACCCGCCCCCCTTTTGGGATCTGTAGTGAATGCATAAATCAACGCACCGAGATGGTTTTGGTACCATTGGATAGCTCAGAATGTCAGCTGCAAGATAAGTATTAAAACCGAAAAAGTGAAAATTTTCAATTATAGGGCGAACATCATCCTTAAGAACATCATCACTATCATCCATGAACATCAACAGTCTCACTTGCTAATGACATCTATAGGTATCAGTCATAAACAACTACAGATTCAAACCACATTGGAATCAACTATGTGCATTGTGCCCCCATTCATCCCAATAATCAATGACAGGAACAATCAAGAATAACATCAAGCATGAACAACAACTACAAGTAACTGCATAAACACTAAATATCCATGATACCAATCTCTTTACCTATGCTGTGCAGCCCATATATGGCGTGGTGAGCAGCGAGTTCATACCGTGGCGCCTGACCTCGGGCGGCGGTCGAGACCTGCACTTCCTAGAGGACCGCGAGCTCGAAGTGAGCGACATCGTGACGCAGCAACTGCCCAAACTGCCTCCTGCTGCAGCTGTTAAATGTCAGACTTGATGATATTCTAACATTGATTAAATGTTCAATTTGAATAAGGTGGTTCACAAGCTTATGGCTAATTGAAAGAGAAATTACGAAGTCAGATTGGTTTCCCCAGTAGTGTGTTCATTTGGATACATGGGATTTCCACTGAGAGATTTTTCAACAATCTGTTCATCAAACATCATCTGCAATTTATGTATACCGGTACATGTTTTGTGGAGATTTGAATTATCATGGTAACATTCTACTTCTGTTCCAGGTCATTGGCTGGCCATTGAGGGCGTACAGCCTGCCATCCCTGAGAACCCTGCTCCCATGAGCAAGAACCTGCAGAAGCAGGAGGCTGTGGATCCAGCCTCTAAGCTGGCTGCTGCTCAGGCTGACACTCGCAACACCAGGAATATCCATGGGTTCGTTCAGACATTTTTGCTAAGTTGAATCAATTAATTTTCATTAAGAGCTATTAAAATTGTTTCTGAAGCTGGAAACTGTGTGCCCAAGTTCTATAAGGTCTGTAGATGGGCAAATGGCCTGTAGGGAAAGGCACAAGATAGTATCTTGTACTTTGGAAATGCTGAAATTAAAAACGAGTGTTTGTTTACTTTTATTCGTTGTCAAAAAATGAAAAAAATTGCATGGTTTTAGTAGGGTGAAGCTTTTTATTCAAAATTAAACTTCCATATTTCATCACAATTAGCAGGGTATTTTTAAGTCCTATTTCTACAGATAACGCCGATTTAATTGTGGATCTAAACTTCAAATAACCTTCAGCTGTGTGTTAACGTAAGAGACAAGTAAAACTTTGTCTGTTCATTAATCATTTCCGGCGATCGTGCTATTTTTCAACACTATATAAACCATTTAGATGGATCTTTAATATTTTTCGCCGTATGGCTCATGTAATGACATTCGAGTTCTGTTGTGCAGTCGCGGGCTGAAGAGCGTGGAGACTGTGCGTGTGAAGCAGCTGGCCACGCATGAGCTGTCAGCCGAGCAGCAACTCTACTACAAGGAGATCACCGAGGCTTGCGTGGGGTCTGATGAGCCCAAGAGAGGCGTGAGTCTCAACACCTAATTTAGGTTTCACATTGTTAAATAATTGTTGTCCATGCGGGATTTATATTCTTGGAACTCATAGGTATTCCAGTAAGGCAACTAGGAATCCGTATACGTTGACCGGCATATTTCCGACCCTATAGATTATGGGATCTAAAGGTTTGAAAATAAATTTATGGCGAATTTAAATAGACATGATATCCTATTTTATTTAAATTCATGTTTGTTGCAAATTTAGACTGTAACTTGACACTCATTTCTTTACCAGGAAGCACTACACTCACTGGCGTTCGACCCTGGACTGCATCAGATGGTGGCTCGCTTGTGCACCTTCATTGCTGAAGGTGTGCGTGTGAATGTGGTGCAGCGTAACTTGGCCCTCCTTATATACCTAATGCGCATGACCAAAGCTCTCCTCGACAACAACACCCTCTACCTCGAAAAATATGTGAGTAGTCATGGCAACTGTCGGAAAATTTCAACAGAATTTTATAGTTCTGAACAATCCTGTGAGTTATTCCTTCAAGTATCTCTAAATGTGCAGTTTCAGTGCTGACGAGTGTTGATGTTTGTCTGTGGTTACAAGAGCGGACTTTTTGCAGCTACACGAACTGACCCCTTCAGTGCTGACGTGCATTGTGAGCCGCCAGTTGTGCCTGAAGCCAGACATGGACAACCACTGGGCGCTTCGAGACTTCGCTGCTCGTCTTATGTCCCAGATTTGCCGACACTACAACACCACCACCAACGGCCTCCAGACGCGCATCTCGCGTGTCTTCTGCAAGTGTCTTAACGTCGATAAAACGCCCCTTGCTACGGTTTATGGGGCTGTTGCTGGTGAGCTGCGTGGTGCTCAACTATGTGCGATCATGATAGTGTAGATAATGGATTACTTTGTTGGCCGCCAAGGGGGGCTGTTACTGGCGATCTTAACATGGAGTGACCGAAAGAATCTTATTTTGTTAGCGTTTTAATTTTTCAAACTTGATTTGCGTGATGTTGATGTTTGATTGGACTGTTGTTTTGTTGCTTGTATTGAATTTTTCGGGGAAATTTTCTTAGGTTAACACGTGGTTAGAATCCAATGCTTGTCTCTCGCTGTTCATTAATGGAAGTGATAAAAAACCTATTGCTTGCAATTTATTCTAAAATGCGTTCCTGACGTGCAGGGCTGTGTGAACTAGGGCCAGAGGTGATCAAAGCGTTGGTGGTGCCTAAGTTGCGGGTGCTGAGCAACAAAATCGAGCAGTGCATCGAGAGTCCCAGCGCCTATGAGAAGAACGCTGCTGTCCATATCAAGGGCATGCTTGTGGTAAATTATCTTCTGTTCTTGGTATACCGGTATAGTCTGAGAGACATATGGTTTTGATGTAGGTAATTTTTCCAAATTTTTAGTCTTGAACCGTTACTTATCGTCATTTAAGGAGTGATGGATCGACACAACATTAGGAATATTATTCTTGAAGTTTTATTGCGTTTGAGTAGGAAACAATATCGTTGCAGAAATGTTAAATCCTTTCTAATGTTTTGATTTTAACCCTCGTCGTTTAGGTACCTACGTATCTTTTCACCTTTGAAGTCCGACGAGTGTTGAAAGTGATATTTGTTGATTTTCTGTATGAACCCTTGATTAATAACTTCCCTTCACCGCAAATCCTTCCTTAGCAGCACGTAATTTTAGTACTTTCTAAGTCAACCCTATTTCATATTGGCGCTGATCTTCAACGATCGATTTGTTCTTGAGCAAGATAAGTTTGTGTTGCTTCATTTACTCAGATGATAGTTCAAGGGAACTTTTTCACTGCCATACAGGTTGAATTAACAATGTTATTTCTCTCGTATGTCTGAAAATACGTTTATGTGTGTAATACTGATCGGTAATTTCAATAATTGTTTTAAAAATGTTATCAGAAATCGGTGCCGCCGGTGCTGAAGATGAACCGTAACCCTCCTGACCTGCTCACTGATTACAAGAACGACTTCGGCTTCCTCGGTCCACTGCTGCAGGCCAGCGTCATCAAAGTATGCCTCTCAAGGGAGCCCTTTATGACCTGAGATTTTAAATATCACTTGAAGATTTATTGATGACAGTGCATTGTTTGCTGCCTTGCATTAGCCTAATCCAAGGTATCTTTATTGATACAAACAAGAGTTATTGATGAATATACTTGAATTTAACACATTTCATTTCGGAAACTGACTTCTTTGCATGCTGTTGATCATGTGGCAAAATTTACTGAACGTTTGGTTGTGAATTAGTGTATTGTGTATATTGAAATCAATATGATATTGCAAAGCCTTTCATGCACAGTCTTACTGAAATTTTGTGTCTAAAACATCTGTAAATACTTTCTAAATGGTCAACTCTCTTGTCTTCATAAGCTAAATCGTTGTGCTCGTGGACTCGCGATCAATTTTTGGATCCAATTCTTGAATCTGTTCACATGCATAGTGGCTGTGAAGCTCGAGAATTAATGTCACGCATTCCCACTCTTAATCAATTTCTATTCGGAATCGATCATAGTTGAAACAATAGTGTGTATAATTATTACTATTTCTGCTATCTAACTCAGAATTATCAATATCTCTTACCAATTGGAGATTGGAGATTCATATCATATAAGTTATTTCTCAGATATGAAATATAATTCCGATTATAATAATGATAATTTATCGCGTTTTCAGTTGCGGCAAACGCCCGGTGTGGGGGGCGTGGTGGTGTCTGCCCCCGCTCTCGCCCCCACCCTTCGTCCCCTGTCCACCCCCACCCCCACCAGGATACTGCATCAGAGTAAGGCGTATGAATGATTATTGTGTTATGTCACCGAGATTATAAGAGCAAAGAAAACGCCATTTAAATGCACCGCATCTTCATTGAAAACTTTTTGAGAATAAATTCTGTAATCTGTTCGAAAATTTAGTGAAGCACAATTAGCAAAGGAAATCTAAATTTATATACACCAAGTGATTTTAACCTAATTAACAAGAAATCTAAACCATAACATAACAACCTTAAGATTAGAGATGCTAAGAACTGTAAGCGTTACTCAGACAAAGCTTTCATGTTGAAATATGCAGTACTTCAAAGTATTTAAATGTGAAGCACAAGAAGTGGAAGCGAGTGTCTTGAAATGCTGGATGCTGGTTGTGATATATTCTGCTGGAAATGCTGATCATGATAGAATATAGATGAAGCTAGATCCTGTGTATTGTAATAGTGCACGTGAGGACGTATCCCAATTTATTTTCTCAAAGAATGGATGTTCGTATTCAATCTATAGGAATAATTCCTCTCCACCAAGTGTCTTCCATGTTGCACAATATTTCCATAGAAATAATTGTGGCGATGCCTTATTAATAATGCTTTTAGTTCACATAGAGATCGATGATTATATTTTCTAATACATGTTTTAATAGAAACACATTAAATGAGGGAATAAAAGTAAGAATGAATATAGTTTGAAACTGCATGAAATACCTACAAAAATTAGCATTAATTAAGGGTGTTTTGTGCAGGCGTGGGAGGCGTGGGTGGCAGAGCGCTTGTGGTGGGCAGCGGGGGGCAGGTGACCACTACGGGGGGTGTGGGGGTGGCGCCCTCGCCTGGCCAGAAGCTCATCATCATGACGTCCAGGACGCCTGGCGTCCAGGTGGGTTAGAGGACGGCGCGTGACGTCCAGGACGCCTGGCGTCCAGGTCAGTTGGAGGGCGGCGCGTGACGTCCAGGACGCTTGGCGTCCAGGTGAGTTGGAGGGCGGCGCGTGACGTCCAGGACGCCTGGCGTCCAGGTGAGTTGGACGGCGGCGCGTGACGTCTGCCAATTGGTAGTGTCGTGGCCGCTGGCACCATGGTTGCACCATGGTTCTCATGTTAACCCACGAGAAGCTCGTTTTCGCGGATGTAGTTTGTTGTTCATGTGACGTCACTGATCTCAAGGACGTCACTTAGCGCAGTGACGTCACGGGGGCATTAACCAATCACCGAAATGCGATCAAACCAGTCACCAATTTGTCATAAGAATGACGGGATTGTTTACGTTTCTCGATCTGAGTGACGTAATAAGAAAGCTGAACCGAAAGATAAATATCCTCGTGAATCTACCTTATATAGTTCAACCATGGACACTGGCACTGTCATCATCGATTTTTTGCAATATTAATTTGCCATATAAGTCTAGTAGCTCCAGTTACCGCCCCCAGTTCGCGGCACATAGTAACCGTGCGCAGTTCTTTTTGCTTATCAGTTGCGCAAGGCGATTGTGTTATGGAAACCAACAGTGCCCAGCGTTGCGTGGAAGGACATGATGTCTTCCACTAATCACGTAGCCTCCAACAACTCTGCCCTATTGCTTTATCGGCTGCCAGTCACAAAAGCCAAAACCTAGTCACAAAACACAAAAACTAGTCACAAAAGCTAAAACCTACGTAGTCATAAAAGCCAAAACATGTGTTTGAATTAGGTTAACCCGCCTCCAGCAAAGATGCCGGGAATAGTGTTGCCCGGCATCGCCCGCCAGCACATAAATTGTACAATCCAACCAAACTGAGTGCGTAGAAGCGTTTCAGCATTTATTTTCCACTCCAACAAGCCACCTGGATTCACACTTTGCATTGAATCAGCCCGCTATTGAATGGCCTTTCGTCGGACGATGGATTTTTGAACCTAACTTTACCATCTGAAACCTAAAATCGGATGCTGTGAGCTGAACGTTACGTAATATATTTGATCGGTGGTCTGTATTTGCAAGGCAGGTTTCATGCAACGCCCACGGAGAGCTAAGCTGATTGGTCGCATTACGTCGTGGGCTTGCGACAGTTCGAGCGCTGTCAAGGCAATGAAGTTATGCTTCGATGAAACGTTTACTTTTTGATAGTTACTGCACTCTAGGCTATTCGCTCCTGTGCTTGGAGGTGTTTGTATGTAAAACTCATAATATTCAAAACTAAATGATGTTGTGGGCTGATTACTGATGATAGGCTCTATCCGCGGCTGATAGGGGGATTTACTAGGCGTTTCATTCAAGGCTGATTGTTGCTCAAAACTGGTGGGGCACGTCTGCGCTACCGCAGATACCAGTGAATTGTCTAAAAAACGGAATTTGCATGCATTTTTCATTAAAGCTTCTATTAGTTCCATTTTGACATACTTCATCATAGCTTGTCTAATTTTTCTTGATTCATTACGCTTTAATTTGATGCTTCCTCCCTACAGCAAGGGCTGGATTCCCCTCAACTGGTGAGCGCTCAGCTGCCCTTGGGTGAAGGCAGCGGCGCGACGATCTTAAGTCCGACTTCGACCGCGGCGGGCGCCGCACTGCCGCCCGGTGCCAAATATGTCCTCGTGAAGACCGAACCCACGGACGACGAGTACGGCATGTGAGGACGCGCCCGTGCTGCCTCAGCGGCGGCACCAGCAGTGACAGCAGCAATAACAACAACAACAACAGCTGTAATTACTCGGTCTAAGAGGCGGCGTAAGTAGAAGAACAACAGCAGCTGTAATTACTCGGTCTAAGAGGCGGCGTAAGTAGAAGAAGAACAACAGCTGTAATTACTCGGTCTAAGAGGCGGCGTAAATAGAAGAAGAACAACAGCTGCTGTAATTACTCGGTCTAAGAGGCGGCGTAAGTAGAAGAACAACAGCTGTAATTACTCGCTCTAAGAGGCGGCGTAAGTAGGAGAACAACAACAGCCGTAATTACTCGCTCTAAGAGGCGGCGTAAGTAGGAGAACAACAACAGCTGTAATTACTCGCTCTAACAGGCGGCGTAAGTAGGATATGGAACTGAGCATAAGAAACTACAGCTTTGCTCATACGGTTTAGAAACGTGTTATTGGTGAGGAAGTGGAACAGCGAAAACTGCTTATTCAAGCCTGTTCACTCTGAACTGCATGCATGGAACTAAAGGTCTCTATAGCAACTGACTGACAATAAACGTATTTAACCCTCGATGAAGACGTTTAGGAATAAAAATTAAAACTAACGGATCGAAGTAAGTAATTAGAGGTGTCAGTAAAGAAAACCTTATTTTTTTTTGTTGGTTCGATGAGGTCTGCTAAGATTGTCAATAAAAGATTGTTAATAGAAGGCTATAAGATAGTTAATGAATAGTATGCTCTGATCTTTAATCGAACTTGCATAAGAGAAAGGCATCTGCCGAATTAACCCAATGTTCTAATGCATAGAGGAGAATAAATATTCACGACTGAACGCATGTGAATCGTATGTTTCCGAATTCCATTATCATCCGTTGGTTGTTTATACCGTAAAATTAATGAATTATGCGACTAGATAAGAAATTATTCCAGATCGAGGAGAATGGATACCCCAAGTTTACATTTTGTACGTAATTTCTACAGTGGAATAGCGATCTAGTTTGTATCCTCATTGATCTTAGAGTACCTAGTTCCAGGTAATTCAGTAAATTAGCTCTGCTCTCTTAGATATCATCTGTTTTAAATATTAGCGGGTAAATAAATGGCTTCTAATATCTATACCATTCGGGAAAACGTGTAGTGCTTTAAGTTTGGTACTGACAGACTTACGTGCGCTGTTGGCTGGAGATGTATTACTTTGATTTTGGGACCAGCGATAATGAGTCTGCTGTTGTTTATTGTTTACTGCTGTTGCTCCTGGTGTTGCTGTCACCTAGTGCTAACTTTATTTTATATTGATTTACTCTTAAGTTTCATATTTATTATTAACTTTATACAAATGTAATAGATCTCGCTTATATGTTTTAGCTTGCAGGCTAAATGGCCTACGATCGGGCGATTAACACCACACTTAACATGGATCACTCTAGAAATTTCGATTTAAATAACACTTTTGTCGTTACCTTCTGTCAGTTGTCGTTAACTGTGGTTGCTGGGGCCGTGCTATCAAAATGTTTTTCAAGTACACGTAACGTTTTAAATGCACGTAGCTGTCAATTCATCGTTTGTGATTGGCTGACATAGTTACGAACTCTTGATTCTTTTTTATAGTAGGTACCACCCAAGGATTATACATACGAATTAGAATTAACTGCGTTGAAGTTGTTAGTTGACAAAGAGTCAACTAGACTAGCACTTAACAGTCTCGAACAAGTGAGACTCTTTACAGTATTTAAAGTCTCACTTGTTGAGACTCAACAGTCTCAACAAGGGGGCAGATCCAGTTACCGTCAACTGTATGAACGACTAACGTCCAAGGATGAAAAAAGGGCAGCAATTGTTCTTCATCTGTTGATCATTATATTCGATTGGGCGCTGTATATAATGTCAATACTAAATAGGCTCAGCTAGACTTATTTATTCTCATCTGTACATTTTGTATTATTAGCGAATGTTTGGGTCATCCCAAAATTAAGTGCTTGTCTTCAAATTAGAATTATTTCACATTAAATTTCGAGGATGCTGACTCAAATACACGTGGAACTAATTGTGTTTTTCTTCTTTACCTTGTTTTTGAGTGCGAGTTACTTAACACTTACTTAATTTCATCGTTCACGAAAACTAGCTTCGAAACCTAATCCGGCTTGGGCCAATGCGCATTGCTGATGAACAGGTTAGACTAGTGGGCGGCTTGTTAAGTGATGTCATACAGAGAGAGCGCTAGTCAAGATACTTTCGACACTCCAGTTGAAAATTGGAACCTGATAGGAGATTTTGACAGTTTATTCACGGCTAATGAAAGGCTAATAGATATAATAATTAATCTTAAATTTGCATCGCTAGTCGGAGAAATGCGTGAAGCGAAATACCGCAATCAAAACATACGAATCTCAACTCAACAACTCAACGTCTGATTGCCTAAAGACAGCTGAGGAATATAACTTTTTTTATTCATTAAAGTATTTTATTAGTCGGAAATGCTACAGATATAGGTGCATATAAAAAAGACATTAAAAATGGAAAGTTGCTTAACTCGTGACTATATATCAAAACCGTTATGGATCTGATCCTTTGATAATGATTTGGATTTAAGTTACCCCAAATGGTGGCTACATTTATCAAGCTGTCGACCTATCTGGGGTTTGTTACTCTTCGTGCATGATATGAAGGTAGCTGAGAAATTTCGATTTATCAAACAACTCCTCAATTTTTCAAAGCGAAAAAATATGTAAACAAAATTCGAAATACGTAAATATTCACTACTTGCTGAGCGCGCCAAGGAGCTTCTATAATAATTAAGTAATTTAAATTAACGCAGTTTCTTTTAAACTTCCAATATACATTAGCGCACATGATCAGCGGTAGGAAACGATTTGAACGAAGCTTTCTGCGTACAGGAAAATTGGTCTCTAAATTCTGAAGTCTTTGACGTGGCGGCACAGAGTTTCCAGTCGGCAGCAGCTCGGCCTGTCGACCGTATGGTTGTGGCTAAGATGTAACCCTGGGAATAATATATATTTCAAAGTGTCGCCCGTCTCGAACATGATAAAAAGTAACACTTCAATATAAATGGAAAGATCAATTGATGTGTTTCTGTAGAAACATTAATCTACCGATCTTTCGTTTCTGCACAAATAACATTAAAAAATATTATAATTGAGGATAAAAATGCCAGTAAAGCTCGTTACACCGTAAGTACAATAGCATGATACAAAGCTACATTTTCGTTTCGTACTTTTCTGAACGACTTTATATGTACCAGAACTCTCGATCTTTCCCAATAGTGCGAATCTTTCAAAACACATTTAATTATTGCATGAAAATCGTTTTTTTCAGATTCATTCTATATATGTACATGGAATAGATAGATATTTGTTATGCAACTTTCAAGTTTGATATAATAAAAAAAATCATCCTTAATGCAAAAGCATCAATTACGACTAAACAGTGATTAATGTAAAAATACCTGATTAAATATCCGGTATTAATATAACTCGAAGCATTTTTAAATTTCCAGTCACATCACATCATTGACTTGAATTATGTTGTGGGTGTTTCATTGCTTTACGAAGGTGTTTTGTTGATATCTTCGGCGTTTTGACTGATGTGGTGGTGCACTACATCTATGTATTCAAGTAGCGTAAATCATATTCGTATCGCAGGCGCATTGTCCACTTTTTAGGAGTATTCTACTTCCGCGATCAGCTGGTGGTTGCCGGCAGTCTTCACTAACGACAAAATGTCATGCCATTCTCTACAGCTCCGAAATGCCCATCGTCAGAAGCGACTAACGCATGAAACATAAACGGCTGTATTTCCTATTACTCATAGAGCGATCGTATTTTGTCGTGATTATCAGCACAGGTGTTTGTGTTAAATGTGTTTATATTAATTATTAATTAGCTATTATTAAATGTGTTTGCGTTAAATGTGCATATGCATGCAAGCAATTGAGTATATACATGTTGTATGACAGTAGAAGCAAAAACCGGGCAATCATACATCTGAGAGTATAAAATTTCCAAAGTATAACTGAATTTACAAAGATACTTAAGATCACACGTCTCCTCCCTATATTCAAGACTGGATTTCATCAGCTTCGTTCATAGCGTGCTTACCATGCGTTATTTCTACATGAATCTGATTATTGCTCTAGGATACGAGAATCCTACATAATTGGTTAAATGAATGCATAGCTTTGAATGGTACAAGCGCGAGGTGAACGAAGTACCGAAATTCAACTGAACTCAATAATGAACTATTCACAAAATCTTTGTGAATTACAAACTAAAATAATTATAGTTCTGAGAGTTTCATTTTAATTCGATTGGTCAAACATGGAGTAATATGCTAATATTATCATTACTGTAATTAGGAGCCGGGCGGGCTTGATCATCTCGACAGCAGCTGTGGTGTCGTTGATGCAATTGGCTTTCATTTCACCCCCACCTTCATCTTCATCTTCACTGGATGTCGGCCGTCAAAGTGAGAAATCCCAGCTATTAATTACCTTGCAATCTGTTTCCTAATATTTATCAGCAAAATAGCTACTAACATTTTCATTTAAGTAAATAAACAAAGTAAAAGAATGTTGCCGATTTTCCATTTCCAGCCTACTTGGAGAAGGCCTTGCGCGGCCCCATAGCTCAAGACGACCCTCTGCTGCTGGAGTGGATCCTGGACAAAACCGCGCCCCCCTCGCGGGAACCATACAACCTTAATTATTTCTTCAGCGGACTGTCGGATGAATTCAACTCTTCCAACCCGTACAGTCCATCACAGGAGTTCATCTTGGAACATATTGAGAACTTCTTCGGGGCTCAGGTGGGGAAATTATTTATGTTTTCGGCATGTAATTTATCCAAAAACTGCCGTGTAGACCGGTTTTGGTAGTAAATGTAAAATGACTCATTCGTGGATTCGTGGACATAATCAACTTTACTACACCGTCACTTTACTGTAATGGAACGAAGAGCTTTACTAGCGACGTGTGCGAGGTCAATATTTATTCGTTCCTTTTTTTTTTTGTTCCTCATTCTGGTGAACAATCTTCTTGCTTTATCTACGCCAATATGCAAATGGCTGCACTTCGGGAATATTTCTCGGAATCGATCTGAAAAATTCGCATTTAGCTTTTGCAGTAATTATAATAATATATGCCGGAATGAGTAGCAGAATTTCCTCATCTCGATCGCAATATTGAACAAAGAATAACAATATTGCAAAGTGTTAGCTGTGCTTAATTCAATCTGAGTTCTTGAAATCTTTCAAACATTGCACGACATCTTGTGCCATTTCGCTCGTACCGGGCGCTGTTCGAGCAAAAGTAACTCGTGACATTTACTTTCTATTTTACTTTCTATTCTAATGCTGTTAGAAATGAGTCTCATGTCAAATTGACATGGGATTTTGATTACAGGACTCTGGATAACTGAACTCTGTATAACAGGGCTCGTGATAACGGGACTCGTAATATCGGGACTCGAAATAACGAGGCTCGTGATAACGGGACTCGTGATAACGGGACTCGAAATAACAGGGCTCGTGATAACGGGACTCGTGATATCGGGACTCGGAATAGCCGGAATGAGGATTCTGAGGACTCTGGATAGCTGGACTCTAGATGACAGAATTCTCAACTATCACGGAAAATAATCACCTATCACTAGCAACGCCAGGTTTTACCTGCTATTGCTGCATTTGCGATAATTTCATGCGTAGTTTAGATCAATTGCTCAATTGGAGGCCATGTAACTCCCGTAAACGATATAAGTGATATCGCTGAACGCTCATAGACGCTTATTTAATTAAACGCGTCTGCAGTGTCAGTGACGTGAGAGCTTCGCCAGAATTTTTTCGACGAACAGGTATTAGCGAGGCTTGCTCATATTTCAATTGTGATATGATCTTCATTATTAACGATACAATGCTACCAAATGCTGTACGGTTGCAGAAACTTTCTACGCTTGCTGTAAGTGCTATGCAATCGCAGAAACATCCCGCTATTGCTGTAAAATATTTTACGGTCGCAGAAATTTCCTGCGTGATCGTTGCACCTGTACGTTGATCGTCCATGTTAAACATACATCATGTAGGGTTGTTATAGACGATGTTATATCTTTGCAGATTAACATGCCCTTCGTGTTCGTGGAGGCTGGGGCGTACGACGGAGAGTTCCTCTCTAACACCCTCATGCTGGAGAAGGAGCACGGCTGGCGAGGCCTCTTGATCGAACCTAACCGGAAAAGCTTCGAAAAATTGCTTGCTAAACACCGCAAGGCGTGGGCCATCAATGCTTGTCTCAGCACCAATCCATTCCCGTCGCAGGTGCCCAAGCCTCGCTCGGTCTCGACTGAAACGCTTAGCCCAACCGCCTGGGTCGCTATAGTTGACCTATGGTTGTGCTCCGGTCAATGAACCATGACCTCTATAAAAAAATATTGAAGATCATCGTGTTTGGTATATTTTTCTTGATGCACTATAAAAATGCTCCAAAATTTGATTTTCAATGAGTTCTGCAGATTTCACATTGAATGTCTGCTTAGAGGATTAGTTTATTCAAAAATATGAAACCACTTGTTTCAAAACATGTATTGTGGACCTTGTATTAATTGCACTTGTAACATTTTAGTGTTACGAACATGTTCATTTATAGGCGTTTTAAGATACAACATTTGGTCATCCAATATTTAATGCAATTACCGTTATTTCAGGAATCATTCACAACAGTGGAAGCGAGCGGAAAAATTGACTTCATTGCAAACGCGATTCCTGGGGCGAAGCCTGGGCCGAACGGCATGAACGACACCGGCAAGGCGTCTTCTCGCCTCTCCAGGTTCTATAACTATTCTGATGACGTGAGTGAGGGACTTGAATTATTTACTTGAGTAATCAAACATGCCCCCCCCAACTTGCCATGATGAACTCCGCGATGTCACATAAACAAGACATATTCACTTATTTGTCTTCACCAGCGGTGAAAGTGAAATTGAAGTACACTAATGCAAATTGAAAGTGTGATTACTGTGAAGTTAATTTAGTATCAAACCAAAAGCCTTTTCTTTTTAATTTCTGATGTTCAATTAAAAAGTGACGGATTGAATAACTGCTTATTCTGCTAACCCTAGCAAAATATTTTCCTATATGATTTCCATTAGTGAATTTTTAAACTCCAATTACGTCCAAATTTACAATACGTTGCCGTCTAACATCGAGCCCCAAACAGTGCTAACAGATAGCCCTAAGATTGTTACAATCATTTGATTAATTTGTGCAACCCGAAGCTTTAATTTCATCTGCCAAGCCTTCATTTGGGTTTAAGTCCATCATGTCCATGAAGCGTGCTCATAAAGGCTCATCTTGAGAATTGTGTTCAGACGTTGAGACCAGCAGGCCGGGAGACCGTGCAGTGTCTCCCTCTCTACTCCATCACCCGCGCCCTGAACATGAACCACATCAACTTGTTCTCCCTGGACGTCGAGGGCGCTGAGATGGACATACTCAAAACTATACCGTGGGGCGCTCTTACATTCACGGTGAGAAAGAGGATTTTGTTCTCGATATCGTATAAATATCGATTTGATAGGAGTGTTTTTAAGCCTAGAGTTTACGGGAGAGTGTTTTGCTCATCAGGCAACTGGTTCGGCGGACTTTAAAATAATCTAGATTTTAAAGAAGTCCGAAACTGTTGTTGGATAAAGTATTGTTCCTTGGGGCGCTATCACATTCACGGTGAGAAAGAGGCCTTTTCTTCGGTCTCCTATAAAACATCGGTTTGATATAAGTGTTTTTAAGACAAGAGTTTACGGTATCGTGTGTTGCTGATCAGGCAACTGGTTCGGCGGACTTTAAAATAATCTAGATTTTAAAGAAGTCCGAAACTGTTGTTGGATAAAGTATTGTTCCTTGGGGCGCTCTTACATTCACGGTGAGAAAGAGGATTTTCTACGATATCGTATTAGAGAATCAGTTCGATATACCTAAGTGTTTTTATGACATCTGTTTACGGTAAAGTGTGTTGCTGATCAGGAAACTGGTCCGTGGAATTTAAAATAATCTAAATTTAGAAGAAATCCCAAACCTCAAACTGTTGTTGGATCCAGTATGGTTCCTTTTATTGACAATCAAAGAAATCTTCACTTGAAAGTCATCGGACTACTAATGAAATCATTTATGCATGAAGCATTCCTTGTTTTTAATTGTTCAAAATTCCTAACAGCTTAATAATTTGTCGAATTTAAGAGATATTCTAATTTTTTCCATCAGATGTTGGTCATAGAACATATTCCAGGAGATACGTTACTGGTAGAGTTCATGGAATCCAAAGGCTATGCTCTCATAGCCCATCAATATCCAGACTATATCTTCGTCGTCAAGACTGCAGTCAAATTCCAACTTCCAATCTCACCAGGAAACAGACGCAAGAAATTCTGGAAGACATCAAAAAAGTTATTATGATCTGGAAAATAGCTTCGCCAATAAGAGTTACGTCATCGAAGTGAACTTCCATGGGAGAAGTTGTTAAGTAGTCGAGTGAATCGTCTAAGTTGTGTCAGGAATGAGATTTTTAATTTAATTCAATTTCTACAATTAAATTAAGTAGCCAAACAAAAAAAAAACATTTAAATAATTATTGAAAATTTAATCACCAAAATGATGAAAGATTCTCATGTCCTTATATAATGATCCAGCTTTTGATCGACATGGAGGGCTGTGAGGTGAACCTATAAATCAAAAATGACTTAGTCACAAATCATGACCGCTTCACTACTATATTCCTCCGCTATAATTAACTGCATCAATTTATGTCTATCTTATGAAAATTTAGTTAATATCTGACCAATGTTATAATTATACATTGAAAAATGTGTTGTTTTTAATTCATCGTGTAACATGCAAGATCATAATTTGAAATCGGTAAAACTAAAACTAATCACGCCCTCGGTATGCTTATTTGCTAGGCGTCGATAAAGCCATTGTTTAGATTGTTATTGGAATAGCTTAGTAGACACAACAGGTAAAGGGATCGCCGCTGCAATCGTTTCTGAGTTCCATGATAGCATTATGAATATAAACTGATCAAATATTATCTTTATTGGGACTTCGATATTGAGTTGAGTCCACTCAAACTCAGCGAGATGAGGGGACTCGCGTTTATAAAGCCTTATTGTGCATTATCTTCTGTTTGTTTAGTATAATCGTGCGAGAGTTCGTATTTTCAGAGCCGAGGAACATAATATGGGAGCAAACATGTGGATTATAGACTTGGACTCGATTGAGTGTTGTTTTTTAATAGCAGTTTCATTTGAGTTTAAGTGTCGAGCATAAATAGCACAACAAATCAAGATAACATTCATTGCTTTTTCTCGGCGTTAGAGGGGCTATTATTTAATTATGATGTAAATTATTCTGGATCTGCCATGGGGCGGGACCAGGGGAACATTTAATCTAAAATTATTGTAAAATTCCCAATCACCTTAATCACTATGAATAAAAAATCCTTAATATTAGTTGATTGGTCACTGATAGCTTCATTACTTTGCATATTAAAACATAGCTGCTGTTCGTCCGATGACTTTGTAATGTAATATATTGGACGTTCCAACACTCGGCTTGAATTTCTACGCGAGAAGCAAAAATTACACAGGGTAAATTTGATAATGTAACCCAGTTATTTTAGTTCATATAGTTTAAAAAAGTAATTCCACAAGTAACATTCTTTTTGTTGCAATTCACACTCTGTTATTACCAGGAAAATACCAAACGCGGCAACAGAGAATTTTTAGGACAGTGGTAGTTAATTCAATGCCAATTTTTGTACATCACTTGTATTCCGTCGTCAGTTGAATTGATCCATGCTTCAAATAAAAAACCGCCTGCATATCAATAATCAAAGTAAAGTATTAAACGGAGCACAGCATGTAAAACTAAAGCCAGACGTTGATGTAAACATTGAACGGGGTGATGCTATACAGGCTTTTGTCCTGTTCGTCTAATGTCATGGCTTGTATGTGGCCGAGAATAGTCTTTTATACATGAGATGGCTTTAAAAAGTTCGTGGACAAACAAAAGTTTGAAAAATCTATCAAAGTAATACGGTTTATTATCATACACATGCTTATCTAGGTCAATGCATTTCTGTGAACGCTGATATCAGCCCATAAGTACATCTGTGTATAAACGCTCAGATTTTCCTTTGACGATCCCCCTTCCTCCCCTGAACAGCCGCTGATTTGATTGAGTTTTGTCCTCGGCATTGTACTGGTAGGGCCATGTTTCATCCCGGTCACAATCCGCGTAAGAAAAAGTTTCGGTCGCTCATCCCACTTATGCAAAATTTCCTTATAAAGATATGCCCTTGATTCTTGCTGATCTGGGCGTAACAGCCTGTTAACCCATCGAGCAGAGGGCTTGCTCAGTGCCAAATGCCCACCAGAATTGAATGTATGGAACTCACGGAGATGTTGAGTGTCTCTGCTACTAATTCGTTAGTTATTCGCCTATATTTCTCAATGAGATCACGAGCAGCATCAATGCTTTCTCCATAAACTGATGTGAGTGGCCTGCCTCTGCAGGGGTCATTTTTGGTTTCATTTCTTTTGCTCCCGGAGCAACTAATCCATTTGCTGATTTTGCAGGTTGTTGATTTTTTCGTGGCACTGACCCCATAAACTTGTTCCAGAGATTCAATGATTTGCTGTTCTTCCACCCAAGCTTTACCATGAAATTGATGTTTAACCTGACCTCGACTTCGGCATCTGCGATGTTGCTTGAACGATTGCTGCTTTTAAAATAGCGCCTCTCTTCTGTGACATTAATTCAATTTTGACCATGAGAAAACTCGTTCTAAAGCATTGATAATTGTGTTCAGCTATGTCCATTTTCCACGGACTTTTAGAAGCCCCTCGTACGTACGGCATCTCGCAGCTCAATAAATAAGACATCTAAGAAGTATTGTTCACCATGCAGAATGAAATTCATTTAGTATTAGCTCGTTACATGAACTCTTTATGTTAGTTTTGATTAATAACAATGAATTGGTCAAGTCTATGTATTCTTCAAAGAAAGTGATTGAAATTAGCTGTTTATTCATCAGAGTCTTTTAGTTTTTGAAAGTTTCAATAAATGGAAAGGAGGTACATATTTGAGATTATTTTTACAAAGCTTCTTATGCACGTGGAGTTGACGATCGGGAAGATTGCTTAAAAATTGTTTATCGAAAATTAAATATTTCAAGGAAGGCACGGCTTTAGATTTTGTGCATAATGCCCAGAAATTCTGTTATTTATGTAATTATTATGCGATTTAAAATTATTAATTAATGGATCCTCAACTTTTTATGACTTAGATTTTTACTGAGACACTATTATGATTCATAATTTCATGTAGTTTTTCACCGTGAGTCATAATTAATAAATATAACTGCGTTCAATATAAAGATCCCAAATATAGGAACATAAATATAGAAGATTTGGCCAATTTTTATGATTACAACTTAATTAAATTCTGCTCAAAACATGAACAGATTCCATGATTTAATTGATCAACAATATAAAAATATCTTCACTGGAATCCCTTAGATTAGACTGGAAACTATTGAAATGTGTAATTTAAAATAAATTATTGTGTGTTTGTGCATTGAAGACGAAGAAAATATTTTTACGAGTTTTCGCCCTACAGTTTTTACAAAGTAAAAATAATAACTGGACGAATTGGTCATCGTGGGCATGCCGAGAACCGCTAAAGGGAGAGACAAGCCTCATTCAGTTTCAATAGAACGCCAGTGCACTAATTAAGCCATGAAGTCAAGCCTATAAAATTAACATTTTGCCAACCTGACCGCAAAATTGACTTCTGACAATCTTTGAAGAAGCTAGGGCTGAGTTTGGTCCAGTAAAACAGCGTAGGCCTATCACACTTACGTGTAGAAAATATGCCACTATTTGGCATCACACCTTGATTTTATGGGTATATATTTCTGACCGATATATCAATTATTCAAGGAATGTGCGGAATGTTAGAATATTTTAACCTGAAATGTTACCTTAAAATGAAATATTTTTGATATTTTGATGGCTAAGGCCCACCTATTTGGGCGAGTTTCGATAAAAATGCAAACCAGAAATTACAAAACAAAATTACGAAATCGTTTTGGATTTTCATTAGTGGTGATAAACTCAAATGGATGAAACGAAAAACTCGCTTATGTTTTGAATTTTTCACGGTTAAAATATGCGGGAAATATTCATAAAACACTCATAATATTTGGAACATGTGTGTTTTTTTGCTGATTTCAACCATTTCTGCAGATTTATTTTGCTCATCTCTGTAAGCTTAATCTGGAATAATGAAATTAACTTCCGCGTGTTTCTTAACGTCTTGCACGCACTTTATCGCTTATAGTTATTAAATATAAAACAAATAGGCACAAAAAATTATTCTTTTGAAGTAGCTTCTTGCTGATGAAAACTTGGTTGAGAAATCAAACAGTCGCCGGCATGGGGAGGAGGGATGCTTGCCATGGCTCCACGGAAAAATCCTACAAATTGTGTAGTTTCTTTCCGGTTCCTGGCAACTAAAGTAGGAGTAAAAAATTTGAATGAGACCTGAGAAATAAGCTCATTTTTTATAAATGTTCAGTACATTTTTTTGGTTACTTTATTGTTGCAGCTCGAAATTTCTTCAACAGAGACTAAAATGTCAATAAACTTGTAGCGACTTAAATATGAATTTTTTATAGTAGGCCTATTTGAATTTTAAATTTTATTATAAAAATTCCCCAGGATTAATTTAACGTAGAATCTCTAATGTTCACAGAATATTCGAATTAAAAGCTTATCATACATTATATAATGTATGATTACAATTATACATATATAATTTTAGTTTTATAAATATTGAATTCAAGTTGCAAATTTCGACCTCCCTTGAAATTAGACCACGTCGTCGTGTATACTCTAGTTTTACACGCACAGTTGTCAGCTCGCCGCAACGCACATCTGCTTCAGAAAAAAAGGCCCTCGCAGTTTAGTTTTTTGTCAGCATGCTTCCGTCGGACGATGATATCCGCGATAACATCATTTGGACGAGTCCCAGAGAATACCAACGGGCCATTTAGAGGGGTCGGGACGAGCAAACTTCAGCGTTTGCGGAAAATTCTTTGGCGGGCCGCGTCGGTGTTTTCCGCTCGACGATATTACGTAGCGCTTTGCGGTCCGCACTGCCGGATGTTCCGTGAAAATATCACCAGCGTCTTGCGGAGGATGTTTCCGGAGCGAGGGAGAGACAGACTAATGGCCGGGTAATGCGATCATGTTTTGTTATGACCCAACCATCTCTGAGGTATGTTTTTTAGCGTGTCTTTTATATGGCACTAGCATGCATTTTCGGTATTATTAATTTCTTAAATGTTGTATGTCTTCAGACTGCTTAGACGAAAATTCCCAAAGCAAATGATTGAGGTTGAAATTTTTACCATCAAGCTACCATGAACAAACATTTGTTATGTGAATGGCCGTCACGTGTGTCTGTATTGTTATCTTTTATCTGAAATTTGGGAAAATCGACATAAATTACACTGGTATATAGGTACTACTTTTACTAACTATTTTATGCACGAGAAACCCTCTATTCATGAAATTAAGTCTCAACTTTATGAAGATAATACTCAATTTACAAATATTAACAATTTGGACATATTTTGCTGTGCCAAATAAGTGCGCTCTATTAGCATTGCTTATTGTATGTTAAAGGCTCGTTTCAAAATCTATCAATTACTGATTCCTGGGAACTTAAAAGCCCAGCGTGTTCCTCAACAAAAGAAAAATTCCCATCAATTTAACGATAACCGCGCTAAATTTATGCACAAAAAGATACAAATTTAGCTATATGGGCTAAACTATAAACTCCCTTCTTGTTTTGTGAACTTATGACATCACATTTTATTAAAATGAATAATGTGTGTCAACTAAAACCGTTTCGCGATTCAAAATTTATGCACAAAAATTATAAATTAATTTAGAATGCCTTTAACCTGATAATGAAAGGACAATATGGCTTCGCGCTGAATTCTGACAGACCGCACGGATCGAAGAAAGACGCGCATCAAACGTTATCAAGAAAGGCTTGAAAATTAAAAAGAGAAACTGCAGTTTCTATATGTACGTGTTTCAAATTGAACCCCGTGATTAATAGCTGCCATCTGAATCCAATATGAGCCGAAACATGGAATAACTGTGCCAACACATGGCATCAGTGAACCGACACTAGACATCAATTAGCCCACACTTGCTCGGTATCACAGGGCAGCACAAGGACACCAACTTATTACACAGGGTATCAAACGACGAGATGAAGCATGAATGGTTTGTCATTTTGGATACCCAGAAGCCGAGTCTGAAAAAGTGAATTCGCTGATACAAAGGACATCAATGGACCGACAATAAGGAAATAAATTGGCCGGAAAAGGACATCAAGGGCTCGACACAAAGGACCCAAAGGGTCCCCATCAAGGACATCAACTGCACATCAGAACCTGGCACTGAGGCGCGGACCCTGGGCCAATAGACACTACATGAAAAGCCCCCGCGCAGATTGCTTCTAATGAAATGAATTGCAATATAATTGTCAGCCAGGCTCGGCCAGAGCGTTCGCAGGCCGATCTTCATTATTTTGCTGCTGGTTGTCGAGGGAAGTCCCGAGCTGTGGCGAGTTCATTACTAGACCTGACTTGGTATTAAGTGTACATGACATACATGGCATTACATCTCCACATGTTCTATTTGAATGTAACATACATGGTATTACATGTTCTATCTGAGTGTACATGACACAATTGATACTAGATCTTCACAGGTTCTGCATGTTAGTACATTGCACAAAATCGGTACTACATCTCCACATGTTCTGCATGTGCGTACATGACACAGTTGATACTTCAGCTACACATGTTATTCATGTAAGTACATGACAAAATTGGTATTGCATCTCCACATATTCAATATGTGATTACATCACACAATTGGTACTAAAATATTCCCATTTTTTACATGTGAGTACATAACACAATTAGTACTACATCCCAACAAGTTCTACATGCATGTGCGTATATGAAACAATTGGTACTTCAACTCTAAATTATCTAAATGTTATTACGTGCATCCAAAGTGTTTGAAGAACATTCGTTTTCTTCACGCATTTTGTGCGAAAGAGGATCTGTGGTCTGAAATGCATGCGTTAAAAAATAAACAAATAGACAAATACGAAACAATAATCCTCTTATTCGAAAATAATTGTAAATAATGGCTATGCCCTTTTGTAACATTTGTGAATCTGTAATCACCGAGTATCTATTATGTATTTATAAATAATAATAGTTAATGCAAAAGTAATTTGATTTATCTTTGGTAAATAGAAGTTTTGCAGCAGGTGTACGCAGGGGTCGAAGGAAGCGATGTTGTAGTACGATGTTTTCTTAACGATGTTACTTCAAATTAATCGCTTGAAAAGATTTTGTGATTCCCCAGGGAAACGAAAATAAAAGTTTATCTGCAGAACCTGCAGAGAAACTTCGTTTGATCGCAAGAGTTCATCCGATGAGGTCTTCAGATAAGCGACAAAAGATGTGTCACGATCAAGTTATCTTGATGAAATTAATAATTAATAAGCTGTGTTCGTGGTTTAAGTCTTTTTTTTTTTTTGTAAATAAACAACCGTGATAGTGGGTGAAAAAGCAATATTTGTTTATATGAAAATATCCGATCCGAATGATTAAAAATTGCCACGAATTCTCGATTGAGGTTGAAACGGGCAATTCTTTTACCTCATAACGAATATTTATCTTAGGAAAGAAGAAAACAACAAGCGTTAACAGTCTGATGAATATTGGACTTGGATCTTAATAAGATATCATGGATACTGATAATTAATATGTCTTTATTGTCCTTCCAAGAGCATCTCATTATTAGTTTGTTTTATAACCGACGTTATTGTTAAAACTATTTACTCGCAAGTGTTTTTGAACCGCGCGTTTGATGTCTGTATTTGTTTCGTTAATTAATCAGTTGGTGTCGAGGGTTGGTTAAGTTTTTGAGGAAATTCTTACGCTAACTTGATTGCTTTCCATTAAAAACCGCACGAACTTTTGAGAGAGACTCGATACGAAGAAATTTGCTTATAATCAGTCTTCTGTGACGTATAAATTACAGCGACATAAAAACAATGACACAAAATAAACAAGGAGTGATGTTTAATTAATCTATATCAATGTCCATTATTTCCACAAAGAGCAAATGCAAGTTGATTCTGCTGAGCTAACACCAACAATAAAGTCAATGTGAATTGTTTACTCAGTTCATGCAATTCATCATGATCGGCAAAATTGGTTTTACAAACATAGAAACTTTATCGTCTTAAATCATCATGTGATTATATTTCTGCCCCTGATTGGGAAAAAATCGAACACGTATTACACGAGCCTCATTAGATACGAAGCTGTGTGGGTGATACCGAGTTCGCCCTATCTCGACGAGCGTCTGATTAATGAGAACATGGCTCCGGTATCACCTTATCTCGACGAGCGTCTGATTAATGAGAACATGGCTCCGGTATCGTGTTTGATTCGTAAAAACGCAAGCCACCGTCGATATTGAAGGGCATCCATCATATGTATTCTTCATGATCAAGCGAAGTAAACAACAAATTTTATTGTTGTTGCGCGGGATTATAAATAAGCTGCACAAGTTATTAGCATATTTCTTCAATGATGGTCAGAGCAATTAATCTATGGATCGAGAAAAATTCCGAGATAGATAATACTCCTGGCTTTGCAACCAAGATTTTTTTCTAATTTCGCAAAAAAATTTTATGTGACTGGAGCTTTTTGGGAATCGCATCATTAATGGATTTCAAAATAATTTTATATTTATTCAATATATTTTGTAAAATTATCAAGTTTAAACTGATCTGGTTCAGGCACACATTCACACATTTAAGAGAAAACAATTAAATCGGAAACATGCACATTATTTGGAATTACCTGCGCGATATGGACTTAACAAGCGTCCTTTTGGCTGATGAATGAAAAGCTGTACAAATAAATCAGCTGCATATGACTTGATCCCTGAATATGATAGGGATTGAGGTGCACATTATATGAGGAGTGCCAAGTTCTGTTCAATACAATTGAAAGGGATATAAGCACATTATGTGTTGTGAGCCTTGTCCGTACTTCCAGCAGCTCAGCCCGAACAAAAGTAATCTTGTGACGAAAGATTTTGGAGATTCGATATTTCTGACACCTGAAAAGAGTAAAATCAAAGAACTCATGTGATAATAAATATAACATGTAATGTTTAATACACCCGATAAAACGATTGCAAAAATTCAATTTCTATGTTGGATGACCAGAAAAATTTTGAAGTTGATTGATGGCCAGTTCACTGTCATATTTCATTATATTTCGTATCATAAAATTTTTTTGAAAATTTCAGACGGTTTACCGGTCAAAATTCCACGTTATGTACAATGTCTGTACAATGTCCGGGGCCCTTGCTTTCATCTCCGAATTGCCGATTGTTCTTTGTCAGGAAGCGATCCTTTGAGCGCCGGCAAAGGAAGAGCAAACTTCACACACGCGCATTTGAATTTCTTGTCTATTGTAGATTTTGGTGGAATTTTTCCGTCACTGATTCAGAAGTGAAGAGAGCGGCCACATTCTCTCTCCTCATCACCATAGATGTCGCATCAGCCGTTCCCGTAATCGGGCGGAAACTGTGGCGCTGACACGTACGGCATTTGGCAACCGGTATGGAAAATTTGTTGAGACATTTAATAATAATTTTTAATGGAGATTAAGTGCATGGCAGTTGAAAAAACCTGCACATTTATAACTAATATCTAATATACAACATTCCAACATTTCTGGTAAGTCCAAATTTAAAAATTGGATTTGAATAATTATGGGCGCAGAAAATGTCAGTATTGTCCGTTAATTAAAATAATCAGCAAAAATTAATTAGGTTACGTAACTTTAGTGAACTGAAAAATTGTTTTCGCTGAGATTAATCTTATTTTGAGAAGTAAAAAAAAGAATATTGTGGCCGTAATAGTCACTATACTGAACCAAATTATGAGAACCTATTTGCCGAGTTTTCCAGATCATAAACTAATCTCAATTATGTCTTTTTAATATTAATGAAATTTATTCCGACTTCAACAGTCACGATCAAACTTAGAATTTTCTGACACTCTAAGATCTGAACGCGTATAGAGTATCTACCCCGAACCAATGTGTTCGCATTTCGTATGCAGGGAAGTCGTTTTTGATTGCTTTACTCGCTAGCAAAAACGCTCCTTGCGTGGCTGATATTGCGAGTTTCTCTATTGAAGCTCCAGCTTCTATCCTTTATAATTATGACGAGGACGATATGTGTGTGACACAGCACGAGTCTTAATTTATTCTCTGGTGTCCTAACGCGTTCATGCAAATGACATTCCCCGCTTGATCTTTATTCATTGCCAAGATCGCCGCCCTCCGCTCTGCCTTTGACTGCAGAGTCGCGTTATAGAAAAACCGGCTCTCTGGAACGCATGCATGGAGATATCCGCTAGAGCTGACCGTTTTATCTCCATCGTCTGCACTAACGCATGACTTTACGTTAACTTCGGATTTTATTCTTCCTCGAATACGTATAATATCAATAATATCTCAGTCAATATCATCATCATTATTCTCAGTCAATAGCAATGATGATATTGACTGAGGTTTTGTCAATTTTTAATTTGTTTTATGTCTACCAATGAGTATTAATCCTTATGTGGTAGTGCAATGAAAGATTTCTTCAATATTTATATATTTATCGATATTTTTAATATTACATGAAACTGCTTCAAGTGCGACGTAGCAGTTTTCAGTATTTTTTCCTATTCCATTTATATTCTATTTATGTTTGGTTATTAGGCTATTAGACACTAATGAAAAATTATGTTTCATATTTTTCAATGTCTCAACATAAATCTGTAAAGTCACTCAAATTCTAGGAATTTAATATAGTAACAGTTTATTTGAACTTAGAACCAGGTTCTCATACATCCACGAATGGGGGTAACAGTTATTATTGAAGCAGTATTTGATTAACGATACTGGAGTTATTCATCTGATCGCATATCTGCACCCTTCACTGAACAATTTTAGTAGTTTGAAGGCAGGAAACATTCAATAAACATGAAAATAAACTTGTGATATTGCTCTGTGCGCCTACAAATTCCGCCAGAATATAATTCAATAAATATGAGTGTAGGTGCTCAGATGTGTACACAAGAGCACAACATGATCTTATTTGACAATCACGCTATGACTAGAATCTCAGTATCATTAGTAGTAATAGAAGGTTTACTAGTGCTTCAGATAGCTACATATTTCACTCCGCCAGTCTCAAAATAAATAAAAAATAAATAAAAATGCCAGTACAACTCAACCTTTATTATCAAAATTGAGATACGATATGACTAGCTGGATTTTGGGTGAGGACTTCAATTTAAGAAAATGTAACTCAGTACTCACTGCAGTGAGTCACAGCGAGCGCATTTTCTCGTGGACGAAAACATGAAGTCACGGACGGACAGAGAGACGGACAGACAGACGGACGGACAGACGGACATGGCGAGCACAATAGTGCATTTTTTCATAAATGAGAAAATGCGCTGAAAAGGTAGGTTTCCACTTCGTCGGGTTCAGGTCTAAAACAAATCTGTGTTCATGTTATCAGGTACTGCATAGGGCAGAAATTAATATATTTTGTTTTTTTCTTCATTTTACCTCCAGTTCTGGATGACCTGTTCGATTTCTTGATGGTATATTTCCCGGTTTATTTGTTAAAGATTTAAGTGTTGGCTGTAGTGTTAATAGAATACGTAGGAGCATTTAATGCATGTCAGTCGTCTTAATGATTGGAAATATTGGCCTCACAAGCAGCTCTTTTCAATATAAATCAACGCATGAGCTTGTAGGGAAGGTTGCCTATATATATATATAAGTGCTGGTTGGGTCTAGCTCCATCCAAGACCGCTAGATCAAGACCGTGGCTTCAGCCGCTCATGCATTTAACCATGGTTTGAAAACCATAGAATAAGGTTTTTCGGGTTTTTTAAGCCAAACCCATGGTTTTAAGCACCGACAAAAATCATAGCAAAATATTATTACTTTCCTTATAGAGAATAAAATTTCACTTCTTTCAAAATTAGTAGGAATATTATCTTGAACAACCAAGCGTATTTTGTAATCCTAGTCTGCAAAGGTTTCACCTACCAATTAGAAAGAAATAATAAAAGCGAGGTGCAGGAGGGAAGTGCAGGAGGGAGGTGCAGGAGGAGGAGGTGCAGGAGGGAGGTGCAGGAGGGAGGTGCAGGAGGGAGGTGCAGGAGGGAGGTGCAGGAGGGAGGTGCAGGAGGCGTGTCATAAGCGCTTCTTACACCCTCGCAATCTTAGCAACAATTCCCATCGCATCGCGAGCTCTCGTATGGCCTCTAGCCGCAGCCTTCCTAATTAGCTTCATCAACGAGCCTGATACAGGAAATTGCAGGCTGCCTTTCTTATTCAATTTTTTGCTTCTTTTAGATTTCATTGTGATATCTGTTGCATGATACGCGCTCATAAGCACTCAAGTTGCTGATTGAAGTACCAGAAAACGTATCGTTATCTGATCTCCTTGTTCGAGTCCCTTTGTGTATTCTGCAAAATAAACTTTATATTACATGGCTATTCGGATCAAGCTTGTCCAGCTTTAAATTGTATTTGTTTCAAAAATATATAATAATGGGAGAATGAGCAAAATCTATGCTTTCTCGCACTAGGAAAAATTTCTGAAGCAACGACCATGTGCAGCAATTTGTAATCAATACTATCGATTGAAAATTTTGCAAATCAATTTTTAATTTGAAAAATTTGATTCGTTCTAATTTGTGATCAAAACTATCGATTGAAAAATTTGCAAATTATTTTTTTAAAGTGTAATTTAATATTATTATTTTTAATTATAAACTGATATGAACAACTCCCTGACATACATGTATGAGCTATTCAAACTGGAATAACAGGCACTGCGCAAGGCACGAAAATTTCAGTCAGTCTCGGTGAAGAATGTGAGATTTGAGAAAAGGCTGAACAAACATTAGCTTTGCGTTAAAAATATTCATCGGATGATATTTCAAGATCCTAATAAGATTATATAATGAACAAATTACCCATGAGTATTACTGTAAAATAAAGTAAACCAATGAGTGACTCTCGAGAATTCTCAACCAAACTCTTCAACGATTTATTTAATATCAACAGTAACAATGCATTATTCATCAGGAAATTTCCATGTATACTCAAATTTCTTCTCCACCTATTCCGCCATATTGGCTGTACATTCTACCCCTCATGGGGTGTTACAGATGTAACAGATGTAATATCTGTGACGCTACGGGAGCATCGCAATTTAGGTTTCCCTGGAAGCAGCAGCTGTAGGAACAGCAGCAGCAGCTGTAAGAGAAGCAGCTGTAGGTGCAGCAGTTGTAAGAGAAGCAGCTGTAAGAGAAGCAGCTGTAAGAGAAGCAGCTGTAAGAGAAGCAGCTGTAGGAGCAGCAGCAGCTGTAAGAGAAGCAGCTGTAGGAGCAGCAGCAGCTGTAAGAGAAGCAGTTGTAAGAGAAGCAGCTGTAAGAGAAGCAGTTGTAAGAGAAGCAGCTGTAAGAGAAGCAGCTGTAGGAGCAGCAGCAGTTCCATTTATTAGGGACTTGTCCAGGCAATGCCAGGCTTTTAGGGAGCAAGTCTGGGCATCTCTTGGGGGCTCTTAAGAGGCGTCTCCAGGGAAGCCGGACGCGCTAAAGTCGACCCAAGCATCGCTGCTGAAAATACCAAATGGAAAGTACGTGCCGATCTTGAATTTCTGGGGCCATACTTTCAAAACTCGCTAAGTGAACGTAAGTAATTACGCTCTATTTTGCTTGAAAGGCCGTCAATGATTGGCTGATGAACTTACGATCTCTTAACTTTTTTTGAAAGTATAGGCCCCGCTCATGTAGTGAAATCCGAAACCATGAATAACTAAAAATTGGTGATGAATGCATGCCACTTACGGAGTTATCCTCAAGAACTACAGTATTGGAATTTCCGATCTTGAATTTCTGCTCATGTAGTGAAATCCGAAACCACGAATAACTAAAAATTGATGATGAATGCATGCCGCTTATACACGGAGTTGTCCTCAAGAACTATAGGAATTTCCGCTCATGAATTTCTGCTCATGTATTGAAATCCGAAATCATGAATAACTGAAAATTGATGATGAATGCATGCCGCTTTTGGAGTTATCCTCAAGAACAATTAGAATTTCCGACTATTGTGATGAATGAAAAAGCAATGAGTAATACGAATGAAGTTCAACTTTAATTACGGCTGGTGTGGAAAGAAAAATAGTTGGGTATTTGTATAAATGAATGATAACTCAGGCTTATCTTGAAGCTTCAAATTGATGGAATCTGAGGCATTGGCTAAACAGCACTAAACTGGTGAAGACCTATAATAAAAGATGACTGCAGACCTAAAATAAAAGATGACTGTAGACCTAAAATAAAAGCTGACTGCAGACCTAAAATAAAAGATGACTGCAGACCTAAAATAAAAGATGACTGTAGACCTAAAATAAAAGATGACTGCAGACTTAAAATAAAAGATGACTGCAGACCTTAAATAAAAGCTGACTGCAGACCTAAAATAAAAACGCTGACTGCAGACCTAAAATAAAAGCTGACTGCAGGCCTAGGCACTCTTCATTTACAACTCTGCTCAGCGCTGCAAAAAATAAATAAATAAAATAAACAATTGCCGGAAGTTTCTGCTTAACCTCAGCATTTAATCCAATGCACCGAATAATGAAAAATAATGAACTCTAACGTTCTAATAAACCAAGACGCATTTAATTTTGAGCAGATAGTAAGACAGACCACCAGAACTCGTATATGATGAATAATTATTAACGAGCTATAACATATTCATCTTCTTATTTATCTTCTCTTAGAGATTGACGCAATGTCGTGGATGTCATTTTTCATTGGCCTCGCATTTTCATGCATCAGCGTGGAGAAGCAGTTATAATGTTTAGTAGAAACACTATGCATAGAATATTTACTATAGTTTAGTATAAGTTAACCCTGCAGCATCACACATGTTTCAGGTAGCATGGCCCTGATGTCATAAAGGAGCTTGGGGGAGATGTTCAAGGGAATTTAAGAGCTCATTCAGTATGCAGGCGGCAGACGACAAATGGACTCCACAGCAAAGATGATGTCTTGGTACATCATGCAGACGGTAGTGTGGTGCAGGGGTCAGGAGACACTGCACAGGGGGCTGGAGAAGACTTGATCTTGTGGACTGATGGGTGAATTATCCTAGCATAGGAAGTGGTTAATTAGATAGGTAAATCTGACAGAGTTTTGTTCTTTTCTACGAAGCAGAAGAGCAGAACTTAATTAAGAGAAGAAGGAAGAATAGTTCTACCAGTAATGTGAGACGTGTTGCTCACTCTGAACGAACGGAAACTGACAACCGGTGAAGAATGAGATTTACATGATAGTATAAACCCAATCCTAGGATGCGATGCGGTCTACATTGCATGATGATTAATGGGATGGTTTCATTCCCAATTTAATACTGCGTATATCTTTTGCACTTACGTCTAACAAAAGATAATCGGGCAACGGTTTAAATATATAGCACAAGCCATATTTTTTATGTTGTCTGCCTTTCATCACATTAAGGCCGTGTATATGCCCAATTTCCCAATAATTGGCGCAATAAGTGGAACGAAATTAAACTATAACTGCTCAGAAACGGCTAATATGTATTATAGGTAGGTTGGTACGAGGCGATTGTGAACATTTTTTCTTGCGGCACTCGACTACAAAAATATTAGGAATCGTTGATGGAATAGATGAAATGCTTATCAAAAATGCACCGATAGCTTCAAAAGAATACTAGTAAAAAGTGAGACTTTGGCTATTGCATGCGAAATTAATTGCTAGATCAGAAGTCAATTCACGCTGATGAACAATCAGTCTGTCGGAACAGTTTTATTCATGACGATCACTGCCATTTGCCATCAAAGCTGGATTAATGGCTGAAAAAAAAGCCATATAGTGCCGCTGTGTTTTATTATCGTGGTGAATATTAAGCGATATAGCTTATTATTCAAAGCGATATTAAGCGATTATAGCTTTGAATTTAAATTCAAATTCATCGATTCTTGAATTTTCATCGACGCAAATTTTTTTATTAGGGGCCAATAATTTTGAACTGATGCTCCAGTTTAAAGTAAATTGCACTGACTGCCAACGAGTATTTACTAAATTAAACTATAAAGAATTCATTAGTCTAGGAAGTTAGGCAGAAATTGGACAAATAAAAGGATTTATTTGTGCTTAGTACAGATCCAGCAAGCAACCGATATTTGTGGCGATTAAAAATGTCGACATTAATTTCGAAACTTTCTTTTCCATGTGGATTGAAAAAAACAGTAAATTTTCGGTTCCATAAATTATTCGGAATGCTACATGTGTTTTGGAACGCATTTCTCTTGTACAATTCACAAGTTCACGTACATGGTCTGTATTTACGGAAAGAAGCGCCTAGTAAAGTACGAGTTTCCGGAACTTCCAAACAACTTTGGCAGAGCAAAGGAAAAACATACGTCCAGCTCCGTGACTCAGCTGGCTCACAATCAGAGTAATCCTTCCTAGGATTTTGTGTGTTCCATGAGACTAGGATACTGGTATAAGGATACGATATCGAAAAGATACGAGATTAAAAAAGGATACGAGATCGAAAAAGGATACGAGATCGAAAGTCCACGAAATTATTATAACATACATAATTTTTACTAGACTTGTTTTCTATTTTGTTATACTGTTTCAAACTTCTTGCGTTATTTTTATTTCAGATTTAGGAGGCATAATTTGCAGGATAGTTGGAGAATATATGCTATATGGAAAAATATATTATTCTAACGTAACGACTTCTAGTAATTGTTAAGAAATATCTTAGATAATTTACTCTCAGATATAATCGGCGTGATTTGCAGCACATATGGAGATAATCTATGATGTGGATACTCGTATAGTAAGTGTTTATCTGGAGCTGCGATGTACAGAGCTGTTCGGGGCCGCATTTCCATTTATATACCAAACACAGTTCGTGTTGATAACAGAAAGTGCAGGAAGGAGTATGGCATAAATGGCATGGGGGTAGTTAAAAAAATTCGCGTTATGTTGGGGTTTTTAGTTTTTCTATTTCATCTTTTTCAAATTGAATTTATAAATACTAAAGAAGGAATCAAATTTCAATTTTGGACTTAATCTTCACTTCTCAGTCATGCACTGTTTTCCTATTTTCCCACTAAGATATAAGTTTAAGGTCCAGTAGAATTAATAAGAATATTAGTAAGGTCCAGTAGAATTATTTTATAACCAAAGAATGAATAATGGAAATTCATCATTTATTTGTAAAAAAAGTTTCCGATTATTTACCTGTCACTTCCTATAAACAGTTTATGCAGCGAAAGTGATATTTTTTATTTATTGAGTTCTTTAAAATACTCGCGCCAATCAAATATTTGACTTTCAAACTCAACCCGAAATTCTCGGCCTTTATCCTGAATTTCGGTCTTTATAGTATTCAGACTAATTAAGAAGCCTTGAGCATAAAGTCCCAGTTCCACCGCATGGTCTAAATCGTTCCAGTCTTTTTCGGAACGTCACAGTCTCCTACGCTGGCCAAAGAAGAAACTCTTTTTAAAACAAAAAATCCCGATTCTGTGCACGAAGACCAAATTGTGAAACTTGGCTGGTGTCTTCGACTTGTTTGCTTGGCGACAAACTTTCCAAATTTTCTGTTGAACTTCGCCGTAATAATCGGATGGCAGAAGTTCGTCATCAATGTTCCCGATGAGGTGATTTTATTTGCTTCTGCCCGCATCAGAGCCTCATTTTGACGTACAAAATTGAATGCAGCTTAGAGTATGTGCTCGAAAGTTTATTTTGGCTACGGGACACATTTCCTCGCGACAGGTTTCAGTTCAAGTAAATTAGAAGGGTATTAAGAAGGTTTTCTTGGGTTCATGCTTAAGGAAATCCATTTAAGTTTTCATTAAATGTACTTCTCTGCAGCGGGTGAACGAGGAACGACGAGGAACCTCCAAGATGAACCATCCATCTAATGCAGTTTCTCGAAAATACTTAATTAGAGGCAATTAATTGCATCTATGCAGATATTGAGATAGGTGCGCAGAAATTCTTCCGCTGTGCAAGCTTGATTGCATGACGATGCTGGTGCAAGTGGGGCACCGCATGACGATACTGGTGCAAGTGGGGCACCGCATGACGATGCTGGTGCAAGTGGGGCACCGCATGACGACGCTGGTGCAAGTGGGGCACCGCATGACGATGCTGGTGCAAGTGGGGCGCCCCATGACGATGCCGGTGCACCCTGTAAAAAATTGCTGAGGTCGTCGGCACGCAACTAATCTTCCAAGTTAGGGATTATTTCAATTTTAATTTCATTCGTAAGTTTTAGTAATGAGGAGATATTTGGACAAAAGTATCGTAGGGTTTGTACTGCCAGCAGTGCTGTATAAATTACGCAGAGGAAAAATGTGTTCTATCTGAGGTGCTATGTTCGTGCCTCACGAAAAGTGTGGTCACCGAGTGATAATTTCTTGATAAATTTTGGCTTTGCAAACGGGACAGCATCCATATAAAACGGTCCGCCATGGTGCTGATGATCGGTCACTCAATTAAAACATTGAGAAGACAGAGACTTGATGTGGAAGAAAACCATTTCATCAAAATTTCGCATTTGACTTGGCCAAAATTTCACTTGGCCAATTCTGGCCAAAAATTTCGTTCTTGTCTTGGTGCAATAGGCCTTCCGATGTATGAGAAATCAGCTCCATAAGAGGTCCACATCTAGTTTATAATTAGGACGTTACTCAAGTGGAACTCAATTCTCGGGCATGTCATCTGAGGCCAAACAAAGTGGCAGGAAATGAGTGGTCTGATTGTCCGTCTCTCAGTGACGAGTTCCGGGATTTTCTCAATAGTTGGCAGCGTCGCCCGGAGTTGATGGCAAGGAATATCTGCAGCGGAATGGTCGGCTTGTGAAGGAATTGTGGAAGATGTTTGGACGTTGGTTAATTGCTAAAGGGTAAAAGAAATTAAAGGAGCCGTAAGAGGCATGGAGAAACCATAGTAATTTTAGAAAAATTTAAGAATCATATGTGCGTCAGCAAAGCTGGATTTAGAGAAATTTAAGAATTAGTTTAGCGCCAGCAAGCTGGAGCTCATAAGCTCCAAGTTACTTCCGGTATCAGGATGACCGGAAAAAAGGAGAAAAATTGGTTCCGAGACTTTTTTTAAATCTAGAGGGAAAGCTGAAATTGGTGATGGCAATCGTTTCTTTTGATTGAAAATTAAATTATTTGAAAAGTGATAAGGTGTATTACGTAATGGAGTAAGTAGGAATTCAGTCATATGAAATTTTCTGAAGTTTGTTGCACTCTGAAAAATTTTCGTACGAAGAATTTTTAGCAAAGTATCAAATGGAACTTTTGGTTCTGATGGTAATTTTCTACTGGCATTTCATCAGCGTCAGGCAGGGAAACGTTCAAAATGTTGAAAAAAAAATCATAATGAATTGTACATCAGTTAGCTGCCAGATAATTGTAGTTAATAGGCCTAGGAAAGATACAACTTGAATAGCGTTTCAAATTTAAATTTATTCCATAAAATAAGGATTTTTCATTAAGTAACAGCATTATTAAATTAAGGCGTCTTCAATTTGCATAAATGAAAGTTTAACTCTTAACTTCTTAATGACACTTAATTAATGCGCAGTGAATGCAAGCAAATTTAAATTCTGTAATGTTCGCATCATGGTTATGATTTTTACAGGCTTAATTTCTGCTCTAAGAACTTTGAGTCCAGCTAGAAATTCAAGACTGACTTACTCAGGATCTCGTTGAAATTCTAGGCGAATAATACCCGAGTATTTATATATGAAGGAATCGTGAATTTTCGCGTATTTCTGCAAACGCATCCAGGGCCCATACTTTCAAAAAATGTTGAGAGATCGTAAGTTCAACAGCCAATCATTGACGGCCGAGCAAAATCCACCAATCAAAGACAAGAAAATAGAACGTAAGTACTTACGTTCACTTAACGAGTTTTGAAAGTATGGCCCCAGGACTGATATATGCAACGCGATGTTTACATCGCTTAGAAGACGCGGAGTTAAGCGAGTCAATCGCTTAGCTTTTAAGATGACAAATTATCGAATATTAAGCTTGCATATTCATGATCAGAATTGTAAACTGAATACTGCATGCTAAACAGTAAGCAATTCTGTTATTGAGTGACAATAAAGGATCAACAATATTTATTCAACACAGCGTTGCTAATCTATAATATCTACCTTTCAATAAGCTTTCAGCGGATCGTGGCGATTTCTATATGAATAGTTTAATGTAGCATTTTGCACTCCTAATTAAAATATAGACAGGAAAATTTATTGAAGTTGCCACTGACATAGAAATTTTACTCAAATTTCATAGGCTTGGTCCATTCTTCGGCCGAACACTTGGAAGTATACAGCAAGTTTTTACTTCGTTCCACCGAAGCTGAATGATAAAACTGGATAAGATTCGATTTTTATATTTTGTATATTGGATATATATTAATTTTGTCGTCTAGATATCATAGTAGTCAAATAATCCAAACATCAGCATCATTCGGTGCCTTTGTAACGCTAAGATAAAATTCTGTTGAAAAATATCGTTTTCTGCTATCCGCCACACGAGTCCAGGCAAAACTGCTCGGACGCGTCATAACTATCTTCTCTGGACACTCCTGCTAAAAAAAAATAAATTAGCAGAGCTTTGCTACGTCTTCAAATGTCAGAATTTTGTCTTCAGAACACAAAAATAAGATAGCGTCCATATAGATTTCACATATGAGTGCATTGATCATCCCTTACCTACCTCAGATTACAGGATTGGATGTCGCGAAAGTGCTTCTCAGTCCAAATCTTTTCCTAATAATCATGGACCGAGGTTTGCGAGCTTCAAAGCGACGGCACATTACTTCTAGTTGCGCGGTCTCCAGGTCGTCATTGATGTAGTCCTATAGAAGCCGTTCGTTGCTGGGCTGGCAGTCGCGCAGCCAGAAACCGGCGTCTGCCTGCAGGTTTCTTTGAGGAGCAGCCGTCCGTTAGGCTAAGCAGATACAATTGTCTCGAAACCCGAGCAGAGACAGCTGCTTGCGTGGCTTTTGAAGATATCCCTTGAATTTTGATGAGTCTACCTCGGCTTCGAACCTCCTGTAAACCCCAAAACCTCGACCGTTATTTGGAGCCTGAAAATGTTCATTCCAAATAAAGACTTTTCGAAGTTGATTGAAATGGATCTAAATGAAATTCTGAAAATCATTCATCCAAGTGGAACCAAATTCTTTTAATTTGTTGTGTCAAAGAGAAACTGCTGGCTTCGACGTTAAAAGTTTAATCCTTAATAAACGCTCACCAGTTGCTATTTAAGGCAACAGTAGTCCATTGAAGACATGTTCTACGTCTTTGCAAAACTTTATGTTCATTTGAAAGTTTTTTTCAGCCATATTAAGTAAATATTTAATTCATTTTCACCTTACTCACTTATATATGTAATGAGGTAATACGGAAGATTTTTACATCGATGATTGTACCTCTCGGAAATAAAAATCAAGCCTCAATAAAACCACGGTCATATTACAAGAATGTATCAAAGGACTCCAGAAATGAGACTGTCTAGATCGAGAAGGCGAAGAAACACGACTCTGAGGGGAGGAAGGAGGAGAAAGAGAGGGTAGCCCCGCGTCCTGCATACAGATCGGAACCAGAGGTCGCTCTCAAGAGGACTTGCCACAGCCGGTCAGTAAACAGGCGTCGGTGAGCGAACCAATGAGCTGTGACCTCATCCTGTTGACCGATCCAAGGCTCGGGTCTTTGCTGCATTTGCTTTCATGGCATCACTCGTCGGCTGCCTAAGTCCATGTTTTGCACCGTCAAGAGCATCCAACCACGGGACTTCGTTTTTGATTTCATCAATGGTATTATTTCTTTTTGATCAATGTGAAGGTATTCTATCGTTGAAGTGCTACATGCAAAATTAACATGAAAGCAATTATTTTGGAAAGAGATTTGTATTTTTGAGAAGTTCAAATGAGTAGGTAATGATTTCGTATATTTTGGTGTTGAATACATGTAGTGACCGAAGAACCTCCCAGCCTGATCTGTCAAGAAGAAGGTTGGTATTTTCTATGAAAATCAATTTGCAGAGTAACAGTTATTACATTAGTTTAATGTGAAATTAATATATTTCACCTATTCTTTTCATGATTATCTGCATGAGAGGAAGATCTAACGTGAGTGGATTGAATTAAGCAAGAAAGTTAAAACAACTCAACTCAATTATCTTGTAAAATTCCTCGTTTCGCGAATTCTTTTATTTGATCGTTATATTAACTCCAATTAACGACCGAAATTCTAAATATTACACTTGAGGTTAGAACTACCATATATCAAGAGATTATAGAAAGAGCACTGTAGAAATAGCACCCATTTAAAATTCGTTTTGATCTCTTGAGAAATTCTACAATTATTGGGCAGCTCTTTTTACGTGTAGTTTAGCTTTTATGGATTTGTGTTCTACATGTACAGAAGATATGTATTTTATATGAATGTAAAGAAGATATGTCACATGCGATTTGCTCATGACCTACAACTCTCTCGTATTTATTCCAATCCGACAAAACGAATGCTAAGTCCGGATTCTTTCCGCCATCTTTTAAGAATCCTCTCAGACTTGGGAGATTTATGATTGGAAGCTCGAGTGCGTGCTATATTTTACTGCTCAAGAATGAGCGATTATTTTCGCATTAGCATTGAGAGCCGCACTCCAGCAAATGCCTGGGCCTTCTACGTCCTTGCTGCTCTACTGCGCTTAGTCCTGCAAATGCCTGGGCCTTCTACATCCTTGTTGCTCTACTGCGCTATAGTTCAGCATATGCCCATGGGCCTTCTACATCCTTGCTGCTCTACTGCGCTTAGTTCAGCATATGCCTGGGCCTCCTACATCCTTGCTGCTCTACTGCGCTTAGTTCAGCATATGCCTGGGCCTCCTACATCCTTGCTGCTCTACTGCGCTTAGTTCAGCAAATGCCAGGGCCTTTTACATCCTTGCGGCTCTACTGCTCTTAGTCCTGCAAATGTTAAGGCCTTCTACATCCTTGCTGCTCTACTGGGCTCAGTCCAGCAAATGCCTGGGCTTTTTACATCCTTGCTGCTCTACTGGGCTCAGTCCAGCAAATGTAAGGGCCTTCTACATCCTTGCTGCTCTACTGCGCTTATTTCAGCAAATTTTAAGGCCTTCTACATCTTCGCTACTCTGCACTTAAATAAAAGGAATACTTTATTTATTTTTTGTTCAAATCAAAACTGTTTTCTCGGCTCATCGACTTCCGTCTTGCAAACCCAACTAACTGAAGCATGTTTTCCTCAATTACATTTATCTTCTTACGGACAACCGGGGACGGCAGCCATGCTTTTCCAACACCTCCGTACTACTCCCTATGGAGTAATTATCATTAAATTTTATTTTGGTTGCGGAAGGCTTGTATCGATTGACTATGACTGGTAGAAGAAGTTTTGGTTAATGCTTCTTCAGATGTTAGCAGATCGCATTGCCAAGATAATTCAACTAATTCTCTCTCTTGATGATGTTGAAACAATTTTATCGTTGTTACTTTCTGCGACATCAGTCAGAAGGTTTGATGAAGCTAAATATTTGCATGCGCTAAAAGTAACCTGTCAATGTTCGGGAGTGAATGTTCAAATGAATATTAAATGCCCAAAATTCCTCCACAAAGTAATTTTTGATATTCTCCAGCTTGCCTGATCCATGCAGAGTCGAACTTGGAACGTTCTGAATCCATAACTACGGACGTGAAACCAATAATAAATTATTTATATGTCAAGTTCCCAGTAGCATTTCGACTGTTTGTGTTAGGTAAAATAACGGATTGTTCTGCCAGAAAGTAATTAATTGATATTTTTCATGGGTGAAAGCCTCAAAAGTATATAATATTCTTGTCTATGCTCCATTATTAGGTATTAATTTTGGAAAGGCTGCCCCGGAATTCAAATCTCTAAATAGTAACATGATAATGCCATTAAAATATACATTTAGCTTGTCGATGACCCGACTTGATATACCTGTTCCATGCTCCCTTGTATATTCCATTGGTTGTGGTGAAGCTAAAATGTTTAACGCAGCTTTTGAAGTTGACGCTCGCTCATAATGTGGGAGGTCTGTTGTAGGTACAGAGAGGGTGTCAATATCGGTGTGACCGCCCGGGGAACGCGTCAAAAGAAGTAGCCAATAAAGTGACTGGTCGCAGGTGTTGCAAAGGTCCCTTATTGATCCGAGAAAATGGTCTTATTAACGACCCAGGGAGTCTCGCAGCACGGCTGCTTCTAATGCACTGCAGGAATAATGCACAGGCTTGTGCAGGCGAGAACGAAGACGAATAAATGAAAAAAAAAACATGTATGAAAAATTATCATTGCCAATCGCGGGCATGTGTTGGAAAATACAAGTCACTGCCGAAAATGCATGAGAAATGTTATAAACAATATCAAGTTCTTCTATTCAAGTTGAATTGAATTACTATTTGTGAATGAGGAAGCTTTCGATAGTTGAAGAATTAATAACTCTCGAATTTCGTCTACATGTACCCGAAACTTGAAATTTTAGTTTGATTTTAGTCATAATTTCTCTACGGCAAGTAAGTAAAGCTGATTTGGAAAAAATTAAACAAAATCTTCTCTAATCCACCCGCTTACACATAGTCGTTGATAGCTTTGAAAAACAGTGTTGGAAATATGTTTGCAACGTAATTAAAATATTCAGATGTAGAGCACCATGTGAAAATAATGCAAGATCCCTTCGTCGCGGTCAAATCATTTTTATCATTGATGAGCGTGGTTTGTTATTAATAAATAATACATTTCTGTGACCGGCTTCGTTGCAGTCCGCAAACATGCAGCATGTCGCGGACACGTTGACACGCCGCGCTCTGCATACTGCAGTTGTATCAGGAGTGCAGGAGTGATGAAACTTTACTATGGTCGATCAACTTAGTTCAACTTACTAAAATTCAACTTCTGCTGCTCTGGTGAATGTTATTAATGCTTGATTTTGCAGGGTAAAAGCAGGCATTAAAACTTAGCCTGGGTCACTAGATTTACTGGGAGGGACGTTTAGATTTGCTTATCAAAATTCTTACTTCAACGATGAGTACGAACAATCGAACGAAGTAAACGAGAAATCAAAATAACTGGTAATCAAATAACGAATCGGGCTTCTATTTTATATGAAGCAGAATTCTTCGGGCTCCCATATGTAAAATAGCTCAATCGCTCATGCTTTTCAAAATTTATTCTCCAGTGTAGTTCAAATTCCGATAATTAAACAACGAGTCAATGACAATGTTAAGAATCTTTCAGAATAGACTTATTATATTGACACCTTCCGCTGTGCGGAAATACCTGACACGATCAAACATGTTCGAGTCAACACGTGACCTGATCAAATATTCTCTTAGAAATGTTTGACATGATCGGACATGCCGTGGACAGACAAGACATTTCCTCACGTGCTCGTGTCAGGCTTTATGGTTGCGGTGCCACTAGGAAAGAGTGGAAGAGAACAAGAGGTGGCGTAGAGTGGCAAGAAAGAGGAAGGGGAAATGGTAAAGACAGTATAGGAGATTGAAATGGTGCATTGCGCATGATTTGGTCGGTTATATAGGTGGTTGAGGTTGTCTGGGGTTGGGAATCGTATCAGACGGTTGGCCTGGGCACCGCTGACGTTGGAATTCTGTTTAGATGTGTGGGACTCAGTGGCCGTCCAATTAGGCCTGGGAGGCGCAATAAAACGTCCTGCCCATCCCACTAATTTGCTGATGACCTTCCTATTTATAGAGTAGCAGGCCAGGCAGGAGAAACCAAACTACTTCCTTTCATTCAGCTACTAAAACCATTACGGAATGGAAATTGATTGACAATGTGGTTAGTGGCCCCCCATGCGACATATGGCTCTTAATTATAGTTTTTAGATTATTATTTTAGACTTATTAAAACTAACGATTTATTTATTTAACATTCACTCTGCAGTCTTGCATTACTCACCTAATTGGGTGTATGTCGTTTATCGATACTTATAGCTCCCTGAAACCTGTTAATTATTATTGAACTGGTTAAGATGATTTGAATTGCGAAATCGTCTACGTTTTCCGGGGGACTGCGACCGGTATCGCGATTAGTATTAGCCACAATTTTCATTTTACCAACGTTATTTTCTACTTCACTGAATTGATCGATGATATCAGATTATTATAGAATTCATTTCATTCTATAACTGACAGCTTGATGAATGATTCAATAATTGGCATGTCCCACAAATTCTTAATGAATATCGTTGAAAATGAGTCATAAGTTATTGCAGGTCGAATGTGCAATCTATTAATTAATATTATCCAGAGACGCTTTAGATTGTGATATTTTGTTTAGGAATACCCAAAAGAAATATTAAAAACATTTTAATTTCAGAAACCTCCTCAAAATTACCGATTTATGAGCAAAATTTCTTTCAAATTCAGCGTTATTTCTAATCAAGTCTTGCATTTTCTTTTCACGAGTTGACAGCGTATGCCGTCGCCTCTCAGATCCTCTATAACGTCTCTTATAACGACCTATCTGTTGTCGTAATTCATCACAATACGGGTTCTCTTTACGACCTCTGGCATTGTCTTTTACGACATTATTGAGCTTCGTCGGTGGCAGGTTCTATACGGTTCTTTAGATGTCCAAGGGTGGAAATTACCCAGGAAAAATACGGGTAACTTTGAAGAACGACGAACTTAGAATGAACGAAAAACCACGAAACGAACATTGCGTATCATCGTTAAGTGACTAAAAACTTAATTGAGATTTGATTTATATTTTCATAAAAACAGAGCAATATAAAAAATTTTTTAGGTAAAGACCCCATTGAATCTTAAATAAAGACAGTCTTTATTCTCATTGAATATCCGAGTAAATACTGAATAGTGTCTGAAGGAATTGTGTGGCAATTCTTTACTACATTTAGAGACGAGATGCCGCAAAAGACAAAGACGCTCCCCAGCACTGGTCAGGTCAAGAAGCTCTTGAAGAAAAGGTTCTCCTTAGGAGAGCTCAAAACGCTCCGAGTCACGTTTCGAGTTAACTCAAGACGCCATTTGTCATTCAAATTTGGTTCAGGATGCTATTTAATACTTTTGAATTTAGTTCAGGATGCTGTTTGTTACATTTGATTTCAGTTCGGGATGACGTTTGTTACAGTCGATTTAGTTCGGGATGCTATTTGTTACAATTGATTTCAGTTCGGGATGACGTTTGTTACAATCGATTTTAGTTCGGGATGCTGTTTGCTACAATCGATTTAGTTCGGGATGCTGTTTGTTACATTTGAATTTAGTTCGGGATGCTGTTTGTTACATTTGATTTCAGTTCGGGATGACGTTTGTTACAATCGATTTAGTTCGGGATGCTATTTGTTACAATTGATTTCAGTTCGGGATGACGTTTGTTACAATCGATTTTAGTTCGGGATGCTGTTTGTTACATTCGATTTTAGTTCGGGATGCTGTTTGTTACACTCGATTTTAGTTCGGGATGATGCTGGTTACATTCGAATGCAGTTCGGGATGCTGTTTAAATTGTTACATTCGAATTTAGTTAGCGATACTGTTTCTTACATTCGAATTATTTCAATAAGGCCCTTAGTTACATTCCAATTTAGCTCAAAATGCCTCATGTCGCGTTCAATTTTTTATAATACCGTCCGATGCATTCAAATTTACTTCAGAAGGATGTATGTGACTTTCAAATTCAAGGCAGGATGCCGTATGTCACATCTACATTGGGCTATGAACAGATCACACAGGCTTTAATGTCACATTTGTGGTAGGTCCATAACGCTCTAAGTCACATCCATGAAAAGCCTGGAAAGATCATGAGTCACCTACAGACCTAAAATAATTTCTTCTATTAGATTCCCATTTAGTTAGAGTTTTGGTGATTCAATGAATAGTGAAATCTGACTTTGGTAGAGTGACGGGTTCCAGCTTAAAACATTCTACGAAGTTTATCTTAACTATATTTCTTTAGGACCTGAATAAAGATAAAAAATCGGACATATTCAATAAGTGTCACCATGCACATCTATTTAACTTCAATTCGAGTAATGCCACATCGATCTCAGAGCTATATTCCGAATTTTTTTCCATTGAGACTGAGTTAATTGTTTTGGAAATCATAATTTCTGATATAATAGTGTCTGTGTCAAATAGGAATTATATGGCTACTAACTTGTAAATTATTTATACACAGATTCCTGATGATTGCAGCATATCAGGAAAATAAGATATTAATTTGTTGACCACAGAAAGCGAGTTATTAATTACAGATCACTGAGCATAAATACAGAAAAAGACATGAACAAATTCAAATATAACTATCATGAAAGTTAGGCAAGGATAGGCGCAGAATTTGTTTTCAAATGGAATTTAATTTTTTGTGCAAACCTACATGAGCATACGCGGCCGTGCTGCTGCACGCTGCTGTCTCCTGCAGCTGCTGGCATGCTTATTTTTACGGTTGTTTGACACAAGGGGGCAAAATTGTCTTCCATTGCGCTTTTTTTAACTAAGCTGGTGTTATAGTAGTTATATTCTATTAAACAGACGTGCTCTAAAAGTAAATTATCTTAATTTTTTTATGATAATTATTATGCGTCTAAATAATTACTTTCGATTACATTTTCAATCGATTTTGAACATATTTTACTCGGTATTTTTCTTTTTTAATAGTTTTTCTCGAACTTGTAACATTTCACTTAAACATTTATTACAAAAACAAATTTTGGTAAACTTAGATGCCTTTAAATTCATAGGCTAAGATAAAATCTTGGACAATTGCCTGAAAGCATAATTAATGCCACCCTGATTGTCATTGTAAATTATATGTACTTTTAATTTACCGAAATACAGGTTACGTCGACTATTGTTAAGAATACGTAAAAATATAACTCAGTACTCACTGCAGTGAGTGACAGAGAGCGCATTTTTCGTCCACGAAAACATGAAGTCACGGACAGACGGACGGACAGACAGACAGACGGACATGACGAGCACAATAGCGCCTTTTTTCCATAAATAATAAACCATAAATAAACATAAATTTTTCAATGAATAAACACACGCAGTTCTCATCATGAACTGGCAGGTATAGTGCAGTAGGGACTCGGCCCACTCCTTCGACGACCATCAAGCCGACCTTTATTGACTTCCTGTAAAGTTAGTACTACATGCCTGCATGTGTTCTAGCTGCTTCATCATTATCAAAGTTCTTCATTATTAAAGTTCCTAGTTCCTTCACAGACATGAAGCTACCTTCGCCTCCAAGTCATTTCAGCGACTAGCACGTGAGGGAAAATTCTACGGTAAGGCAAACCTTGGCATTTAATATGCTAAATAAATACAATCTCAGCGTCTGGGCTTTAAATTGATCACACTCTGAAACATTTTTATGCCTGAATTGTTGCTTGCCCACTAAATTCAGAATTTTATAAAACTCATTTTTCTATCATCCAAAATAAAGCAAGTCAAGTCAAAGTTCCTGTTTGCACTTCATTGCAATGCAATATTTCTACAATTCTACTTGAAATTATGGAATATTTTCACCGAACTCAGATTCATCTGCAGTACAGATGTTATCTGTAGGACACTGCTGCTGGATCCTTTCAAGGGTGCGAAAATATCCTAATAACAATCCACCTCGATGTTTGAATTTCTCGCACGTGTTCCCTTCGAAGCATGGAATTGATATCTCCCCAAATAATAATTTTAATGCTATACTATCTTTGAGGCCGTGTTCTCCCTGTATACAAGCGGAGACATATGATCATTGCTATGGCAAGGCGGGCGCTCAATGATACAGTAAACATCGCGTCTGCTCTCGGCACGAATTATTATGTCTCAGCGCCAAGATTGCTTGCTCTCGAACGCTCATTTTATGGCTGCACTTATAATAGAAATCCTTGTATAATGCACCATGAGAATGCTGTCTGAGAAAAATGATCCAATTCGATTATTGGAAAATCTAAATAATCAATAAATTAATGAATAGAATTTGCTTGAAAAAGTAAAGCGTTGGAACATGGATTGATTTCGAATTTATGTCATGCGCAGGCAATGTTTCAGGAAATGTCCGTGACTGCCATTATTCTAATTTTCCAGTTGTTTAAAAATTTGATTTTTTCACCAATTTAAACGTACGCTTCAAGAGAAATTCAGAAATATATAAGGAGTTAAAATAATGTAACCAGGAATTTAAGTAGCTGGAACACGCACAAATTTTTTTTCACAAATTTTCTTTAACCCTCAAATTTAAAATATATACGTACGAACGCAATTAAAAGACTGTTTTGGTGCCTCTGTTGGTCCGGGCTCCTGATAAAACATACAAACTTTTAATCACCATTCAATTAGAAAGTTTTACTGTACAACGCAACAGGAAAACCGCCTTTGATCTTCACTTGATTAATGAAGTTGTGGCAGTGCAGTTACTGTAGCAGTACACGCAGTTAGTGAAGTTGCGGCAGTGCAGTTCGTGTAGCAGTACACGCAGTTAGTGGAGTTGTGGCAGTGCAGTTAGTGTAGCAGTACACGCAGTTAGTGGAGTTGTGGCAGTGCAGTTAGTGTAGCAGTACACGCAGTTAGTGGAGTTGTGGCAGTGCAGTTAGTGTAGCAGTACACGCAGTTAGTGGAGTTGTGGCAGGGCAGTTAGTGTAGCAGTACACGCAGGCCAGTACTTCACTCTCTAATCAAGTTCATTATGAAGAAAAAATAGTGAAGAGTTTTTCACCGAAAGTGTTTGGTTGTTTGATGTTCTTGTTTATCCCAGTAAACAGTTTGTAATAGAGTCCAATATAAAATTGTTTTACAGATTTGTGTACGAAATAAGACTTAATTAACACTAAGTTTACCTATTTTACGGGGTTTACAAAAACTGAACACACTTAAACTTCTAATTACTTTGATTTTGATCGAAAATCTAGCAAAGAAGTCCTCATTAAACCTTAATTAAGTGAATGTGAAATTGGCAAAAAGTTTTGACCAACGTCAACAACAAAGCTCCGGCGATCAAACGCTAATAAATATTCGCTCATGTCTCAAAAAACTTTGAAGAATATATTTAGCTTATTTAATAATTTAGGATTTTTAAAATTTAATTAAGAATTTCCCCAAGAATTTCATCGTTAACCTCATTTAATTAATCATTCAAATTTAATTTGAGCGAGTCCCCACATCGATGCCTCATGAAGAACAGTATGGCTATATGTCTCCAAGAATTAAAGCAATTCTCTTTAACTTCACTTCTTGTCTGTCTGTCTGTCTGCTACAAATCTTATAATAAATTTTTAACACACTTCTACCTCTCCAATCGATCTGAAATTTTGCACACTTGCATATAGTTGGAGACAATGCATGAATCAATTGACAGAACAAATAATTTTGAAAATTTTAAAAATGTCATTTTTGATACAAAAAAAAGTGAAAGAATAATTTTGTCCGTTACATCTCTTATAATCGATATTTAACACACTTCTACCTGTCCAATCGATCTGAAATTTTGCACACATGCGTAAAGTTGGAGACAATGCATGTATCAATTGATGGAATAAATAATTTTGAAAAATTATTATTTTTTTCAATTTTAAAAATAAAATTTAAAAAAGTTTTTTAATATGTGATAATAAAAATTAGAAATTCATCGTATATGTGTATCATCGGAGACACTGGATTCTTTAGAAGTGTTGTCTTTAAAAAGTAATTTTTAAATGCATATTATTTAATAAAATACTTAGAAATGTGGCGACAATTGATGGAATTGGGTTTAAACGAATTTTTGCATGTACGTTCATTACTAAGTTTATGATGATGAGTTCGACAGATACTTTTCTTATAGATGTAGTGACAGTCCATTCATCATGAGTAACTTGTCAAGCTGATTCAGTAATATATTACACACATACCGCCTCATATAACCTTATGACCATTTCATATACCACACAGATCTACCTACGCCAAGTAGACCTCCCCATATTCCACTCAGACCCTTCAAATGCCATATAGACTCCTCATATGCCACATATGCAGACTCAAATATGTCCCACACAGACCCCTCATATACCACACACACTCCTCATATATTCCCTCATATCTCACACAGCTGTACCACTCATATTCCAGAGAGATTACTCATATCTTATACAGACTCATTTATATAGCACACAGACACTTTATATCCCACACAGACTTCTCATATCTCACACAGACTCCTTTATATAGCACACAGACACTTTATATCCCATACAGACTTCTCATATCTCACACAGACTCCTTTATATAGCACACAGACACTTTATATCCCACACAGACTTCTCATATCTCACACAGATTCCTTTATATGGCACACAGACACTTCATATCCCATACAGACTCCTCATATCTCACACACATGCCTCATACCCTCAAATATTCCCTCATATTCCCTCACATGTGAGGTACTTGATTCTGATCTCCTGAGATGCACGAAACATGAAGAGACAAGTCTTGGAATCATCAACAGTCAAGTTTCAGAGTGACTGTGTCCTACGAAGTCCTAAACTAATCATAAGGTAAGTCACCTAAAGTCCTAAAGTCATCATAAGGTAAGGAATCCTTGCCACCGCACGCCATGTGCTACATGTAAACAAAATTAATGTTATGCATACCCTTTGTCCTAGACCATACGAAACTATTGATGGAGGCCGTCACCAGAGCGTGCCATTTTTGGCCAATAATGAAGATTAAGATTATAATGTTTATCAATCAAATGGTGCTTTATTGTGCTATAATGAAACTTGGTATCGGCTTAAAAGGCCTTCATTACTTCTAAATAGCCCAAAATTTTCTTCTTGGCAGTTATGTGATCTAGCAAAATTGTGATCTGTTCAACAAGGTCTTTCTTACCTCTAATTAATGCATGTTTCTAACACTTATGTCGATTTAATTGCTTAAAATATATTTTTAGTTGAGGCTCACTGCATGTGTGCAGATCATTCATGCCAGCTCACTAGCTTTACTTGTTATAATATTTCAATTAAAATCATTCGAAAAATAATTGTTTCGAATGTGTATTGGCTCAACATTTTTTAACGAGCTGCTGCCTTGTTGCTTCTCAGATTATAGAATATATTATTAATATAGTTAGAATATACGACGGCAGTATATGCACCGGAAAATAAGATGATATCATATGCTATCGAATTTTCGACGAAATTTTATGACTAAGAGTGTACAATTAAATTATATGAATTAATTTATTCAACGAAATAATATGTGTTCGAATATAAGATGTGAAAATTTAGTCATTTGAGTTGACGATGAAATTGTATGTGGTAGGACATTTGAACATAAATTATAGATGTTGAAATTGAAAAAAATCGCAACCGATTGCACATGCCCGTAAAATTTGCTAAAAATATCTTCAGAAAAAAGATAGGTAATTAAATTACAAATAAGAAATATACCAGATTGTTTCTTCTTCCTTGGAAAGCAAGGAATAAAATATTTAAATAGTATTTCTGTAGAAGTCTGTAGTTCGAACGCAAAAATATATTTATATTGCCCCTTCTATTTTCAGAATAACCCTCAAATATTTTTCGCGGTCTGAAACACAACAAAATTATTAAACGCAAACCACACACTGGAGTTTGTATGTAATATTTGTATTACTGGAGGCTGTAAGTAATATCCCAGGCTGTCGTTTTGTCTTAGACTCGAAAAGTTTCGATGCGTGTCATCCTGATTCAGAAATTTCGTTTGGTGGTTTATACATCTAGAGAATAAAGTTCGACTCTGCCTTGCTCACGATGCAGAACAAAGTCATTGTTGAGCAGCGTCTTATTATAAATTCCTTCTGTTGAGTTGTTGTACACTGAATTCATTTCTACAAAGTAGCAGCAGCAGAAAGCATACGTTAGTATAAGCGCCAGAGAGCTTCAAGTTTCAGTTTCATGTACAGCGGCCAAAAAGTCCGAAGTGTAGAAGATGCGTCACGAGGGGAGACCTGAGAGCCGTTGATGGCACTACATGGAATAATTCCCTTCAGGTAAATGACGTTGAAAGAGTCTTCATTACGAGTTGATTTCGCTGAAACAATGTTAAATCAACGTTATTTTAACGTTATATGTATGCCTGGTGGGAAAGCATCTGCATGTCATGTCGCTCTCGCAGATTTTTTATTATCTAAATACCGAATTTTCAAAGACCATTTCTACCGTATGTAAAATTCTGAAATTTTCACATGGATATTTTTAGGTCAAATTGCGAAAATTCTTTTATTATTGATCCTAAAATTGTTTTTGCTTTGTTTATTTGAAGCTTACCATTTCATGCCTAGATTCATTATCAGCCATCATCAATAGCGTTTAATCGATGCATTTATGCAAATGCAGCCGGACTGCGCTGAACAAACATATATATGTTTAGATTAACTACCATTCTTGCATTAGTTATTCATTCATTCATTAGATTAATTGCCATTCATGCATCAATCATTATCAAATATGAAAACAGGATCCCCCGCATCGTTTCCAGAGTGACAATAATTTATAGATTGCAAATAGAAACAAATTAATTTTTTTAAATAGACCAAGATGGGTTTTCGGTGGCTACAATGATGAAGATATTCAACAATATTGCAAAATTTCAAGTAGTAAACACATTTATTCACCATGCATTTCAGTTATCACATAATTTTTTTATTTTTATGATATTTATCTATGGCATGTCTGCCAACACACATAAAAGTTGTTCCTGGAGCTTTATGGCCGTGCATGGATGAGGGATGCCTTCACGTTGCCCTCGGTGCCGTTTTTCATCTCCGGCCCGCAACTCGGCAAAAGTTCTTCCCTTAAGAACTGCAATCACAAAATCCAACGAGAACTTCTTTGTGTCTCAGATGAGATGGTCAGGAAAAAGACGACCTCGTATGGGTCTTCAAAGAAGAACCATCGCACTGAAAACCTCCAAGAAACTAATTGGAGTTATAGTCATTGTTTTACTTTATTAAAATTGGCTTTTTTTTATTTTAACTTTGTTATGAATATATATGGAGGGTAAAAATATTTTAAGTTTATGGCATTTATATAAGGATAATGTATGTCAATTTGGTATCTAAAATAAGTGGCATTTGGTCCTCTATTGTGACAGATTAGGGTGACGAAATCTTTTTCAGTGTATTTTTCAGATAATAGTTTTATCATGTGGCATGTGTATTCTGATTAACGAGGCAAAAAAATCATTTTAAGCAGTGAGGTACGTATCCTTTTCTCGCTCAATGCTCACCAGTGGAAAGTTTATGTTTTTAGGTTTATTTCTCTTCTGATATGCTACATAATACATGAATGCACAAAATAAATGTGCATTAAATTCAGGAGGTGTAGCAATTTTAAGTGCAAACTGCTCGTCTGCGCGGTGAGAACGTCTTAGCTATCGACCCCAGCAGCACCAGCGTCAATAAAGTTCCATCAGCAACAAGCACTTCGCTTCAACTTTGAATTTACTCACTTATACACTTTGAATTTACTCACTTATACACTTTGAATTTACTCACTTATACACGTGAACCGGTGCACCCACTTGCATTGATTGAGACATTTCGGTCTGATTTTACAGATTTTAACTGACACTTGGGCTTTCTTCTTTAAAGATCTAAAGAGTTAAAGTAGACTTTTAATTTTATAAAAGTTATTGAATATATATTCAATATTGAATAAATAAATTTATTTATTGAATATTTGATGAAGTGTTGCAGGCCCTGAAAACACTTGCAATTTGAGTCTGCACTTGACCACAAGTAAAGCTCAACTTTCAAATTATTGATGTATTTAATATTTTGTTTGTATGTAATACTATACCACACAACGCCATATTGAGAACAGTGGCTTGATCACGAAGAACATATTATAGATTGGGAAATCCGATTTAATGAAAATGCGCTTATACGTTCTAATTAAATTTTTATATTTGACATTCTAGATCAAAAACTAATATAGGTGCTAAAGCTCCTGTTTATATATAATTTCGCACAGGTACTTTAGTGCCAGATGGAGTATATAAGATACAGGAAAATTTCAGTTAGATACAGCGATAATCACAAGGGAGATTAGAATCAACCGACGTGTTCGCTACAGCTATAATCACAACAGAAGTTATAATCAACCCACGTGTTCGCTACAGCGGTAATTACAAGGGAGATTAGATTCAACCGACGTGTTCGTTACAGTAATAATCACAGGGGAGATTAGAATCAACCGACGTGTTCGTTACAGTGATAATCACAACAGAGGTTATAATCAACCGACGTGTTCGCTACAGCTATAATCACAAGGGAGGTTAGAATCAACCGACGTGTTCGCTACAGCTATAATCACAAGGGAGGTTAGAATCAACCGACGTATTTTTGTGAAGCTCAAATAAGGCAATCGCTGCGAAGCTCGGTAGCGCTCCAAGAAATTGCTTCTACACTCGACTGAACCTCAATGGATTTTCTGATGAAATTACGCAGCTTATGTTCAGCAGAGTGTAATCCGATTATTTCTTCTATTGGTGGAAATGATGAATAAATATTAGAATGGAAGTAGAGCCCTGCTACGTTGGATACCATTTCTTCTATTGGTAGAAATGATGTATAAATATTAGACTAGAAGTAGAGCCCTGCTACGTTGGATACGACCAAAGCTTTGTTCTTCTCTGATAAATTATTGGTTTCCTACAGTAGCCAATTAAACTTTTTATTGCACGCATCAAATTACTTAAGTATTTTTTTGGTCTAATGGTTTGAATTTTATATAAGTGTTTGGCATGAATTAGATGTAAGAGTTTTCTTGACGTGGACTTATCCGAAATCTGATCTGAGTATGTAAAGTCGAATGTCTCAATCATCAAATTTTAATATATATTAACATCTGATTTATTCGATATCATATGAAAGTGCCTCACAGCTATCAAGCATGCAATGTTTAAATGACGTATATCATTGAAAAGTAGGAAAATTTAATTTAAACGTGCAATGTTTAAATGACGTAAATTATTAATAGTTAGGAAAATTTAATTCAAACATGCTATGTTTAAATGACGTAAATTATTAAAAGTTTGGAAAATTTAATTCCAACATGCAATGTTTATATGACGTAAATTATTAAAAGTTAGAAAAATTCTATTCAAACATCCAATATTTAAATAACGTAAATTAGTAAAAGTTTGGGAAATTTAATTCAAACATGCAATGCTTAAATGCAAATAAAATAATTAATAGTTAGGAAAATTTAATTCAAACATGTTTGCCTTGAACTCCCGTTAGATTTAAAATTCGAGGAAAATATTCTGAACTCGTTTTGTTGAACAATGTACGATATTGATAATCTGATAAATACATGTTTAATTTAAGTACTGAGTTGCAATTTCTTTGAATCCGCAAATCGATGCATAACAATTACAGGAATCATGAACATGAGAATATAAACGAAGGAGCGAATGCTCGTGAAAATTCAACTACAACCACGTTATCAACAATAATATTGAAAAAGTGCTGCAATACACGAAATATTGGGGGAATGAAAAATCAAACAACTGCTACAGTATAGGGAATTTATCTTAAACAATAAACTAATAATTTGTTTATGGCTTAGCGTATACGAATGCCTTTAATATTAATATATTAATAATAATAACAAGACAATGGATTAAAAAGAAACACAAGACGGAAATAAGAGCAACAAATGTATACAGGAGCAACACAAACACTACAGCGATCAGAACACAAACAACAACAAACCAGCAACAAACTTCGGTACGAGCGAATCCCCTCTGGCAAGACGGCTGCGAGGGCTGCTGCCTCTATACGTTTAGAGGGCAGAGCGAACGCTTCTCAGTGCGAGTCTCATTCCAGAACTGCTCTCGCCCCCTAAACAAATGACCCTCATTTTTCAATTGAGGACACAAAACTAATTACCTCGGTGAGACTTTTCTTTTTCAGCCCCAGGCAATGAAAGCAACTGAATATTTTTTGGGCCCGTTTGCTTGTTGCGTGGGATTAGTGCCGTTCCCATGCAACAGCTTGGAGCTTTCGAATGAATATTGCGTAGAATAATTTCGAAATATCAGGAAATTTTAAAGAGATTGACTCAGTTTTTAAAAAAACGAAATGTCAACGATGTTATAATAATTTTACATTATAGATATCGAGATTGCCAAAAACTACTGTTAAATCTATAAGGCAACAAATTAATGGAAAAATAAAATTAAAATAAATAAGCTAAGGGCTGTCGAGTTGTTGAGATGAACAACATTTAGCAGCTAGTTCGGAAATAGTTTTGAAAATGATCCACGAAATTGGCGAGGTGCCCAAGTGGTTTAGCATCGACGCCAGGCTAATATTGCCTGATCAAATCAGACACCAATACCTTATTTGATTATTATTATGTAAATCAGTTATTTAATAAGAGATGTGAAATTTAAAGACTTCAAAGAAGCGCGAATCTTCGTCATACACTTGATATCTTCTATGTAGGCCGGTGGCATGTTGTCCGAAGCCAAATAAACATGCAGTAAAAAAATTATGTACACTCTAAAATTTGATTTTGCAAAAAATACGCGTAATTATCACATTTTTAGTGTCACTAACTCCAATCTAACCACCTAACAACTGAATTACAAATTCATCGTCCCATATCCTGTCGAATCAATCGTCTTAGGATTGGGTAAACAAAGATCCAGAATTAGAAGACGTCTCCCCTTCCCACGATTGTCTCATCTCTTGATTCCGTCTTAGGAATCAATTAAAGCTCACCAAACAAAGTGCTTAGCAGTGCTAATCTGCTCGTGTTTGTTTAGATCCCGTGTACGCAGCAGTGCTAATCTGCCAGTGTTTGTTTAGATCCCGTGTACGCTGCAACTCGCTTAGTGTGCCCGGTGAGCGGAACACACGACGCTTGCGGCTAGGCTTCCTTCCCTAAGCTACAGTATGTACGAACCTAACACTAAGCTAAACTAATGTATTGTATAGTTGCTTTTGAGACAGAAGCCACGGGTGATATATTTATCAAAAGTTCCGTTCAGGAACTTATTCATCTTTTTGCTAGTTAAATATATTCTGTCTAAATTGACTTGTATTGTATGGCTAGTGAAGAGCTATGTATAAAGAAAACAGAAATAAAAATTTTATGTTATAGGCAACTCCATTGAATTCAATGCTCATCAATTATGAGTAGAAGAATAGAAATACAATTATCCGTGTGTGCAATTTAATTCAAATAAATAAACCGATTTCCACTGTTAATTTCCATAAATAAACACCATTTTCACTAATAAAATCAGTTATTTCATCTGATACAATTGTTTTGCCATTAAGAAATCACTGAAAGTTATACAGTTTCCTCTATCATATCACAGATTTACGCTCTGATTCATAGAAAACACACGCGTATCTCTCCAGAAGGGGCAAAAAAATTTCAAAAAAGGAGAAATCTTGCATTAAATGAAGCAAAGGCCTGAAAAATCCTTGCGAAAAACAGAAGACATCCAAGCTTCAGAAAAGGCAACCAGAAAAAAGCCAAATGCGGTCGACAAAACCAGACTCGCTCTTATCTGCTACTCGTAACGAGGAGCAGGCGAGCGTCGGTAATGCCATTGCTTTGCTTTGTGTCAGCAAGTGGACGCATTGGTACGTTTCATAATAATATTTCTACCTGAGGTTGTACGTTGTTTCGGACGAGACGACTATTGATTGGTACATATTCTTTCAGAGTAAATAAGTGGCGAATACAATCAAACGGAAAAATTTAAGATTTTTAGTGCCGGCAATATTGCCAAGCCAAAATTGCCAAGAAATGATCACCTTATATGTAGATGTTTGATTGATTTTCAAGCTGTTGACATTTATATAAATGAACAAAAATTCAGCAGGAGTGGAGGAAATCTAGACCATACCACGAATGTTTGTATGTATCTTTATCGAATTGCTTCAAGAGAGATCCGTGAAGCGGAGGAATCTTCAAGGCGCAAAATCATTCTAAAAGTGTACACCTCTGTTCATTGCCCCAATTGTGACGTAGCGAGTTCTCAATCAACATGTTTTATAGCCAACGTGTTTAGCTAAACAGCCAATGTCAGGCAAGACGTAGTTGATGTAAACTTCAAATGATCCGTGACAGTATTATCCACACCAGCGATAAGAGTCCTTGCCTAACTTAAACCTACCAAACTTAAACCTGCGAGGCAGCGAAGAGATTTAACGCGGGTCTCGCTCTCCCCATTCTCGGCCAAGCCGAACAATGGCAGCTAATACGGTGACTGGAGTTGGCTCAGGCCGCCTGGCTCTTCCACCAACAAGTCTGCCACTCCAGACTGAATAGTTTTGTGTTTGCTGCAGCATTTGCTGCCGAGGGCTGGAGCCTCTTAATCCACACACATTACAATGCCGCCCTCATCTCCTTTCTCTGCCCTCAGATTGCCTTGATTGCATTCTTATGTCAACTGAGTGGCGACATAATTATATTTTTTATATATTAGTAGATTCAAATTGTCGTAATTTTATTCCTACATCAATAGAGTGCAATACAAATATGGTTGCCCTACGTCAATTCACGAGAAAGGCACTTGAAATAAATATAAGTTGACGATATATTTTATCTATTATACCTAATTCTGGGTCTACTTCCTTGAAACGCTGAGATTGTAGAAAGAATTATTGCTGAAATGTTGCTCTGTTTTTTATTTCTGTAACATTTGTCTTTTGAAAAACTTCAGGGAAAATCTAAAGTCTCATTTTGACCGAAGCAGAAATTCTTCTATTATATTCATTTGTTATTAAAAGGCAAAGTTTAATCCAAGTCAGATTTACATAGATTACAACAATTCAATAAAATTCAGAAGTTTACGTAAAAAACGAAGCATTATATTTATATGATAATGTCGAAGGTAAATATGCTTGCATTTTTTACTTCACCCATTTCTATTTATATTCCTTCTTACAACTAAGGGATTCTTCTGTGAAGGCCGTGATACATTTGACAATTATTATTATTAATAAATTATTGGTTATTAATTATTTATTGCGCTATTTCAGTCGCAATAATGACGTCTTCTTCAGTTGAATCCAAAAAATTGTGATGAAACTTTACACGAAGAAAATAATCTAAGGAATAAATTCTCGTATGCAATTTGATAAGTAATTTTTAAGTCAGATACCAGAAAATTATTTATTGGATGATGGATCCGCGAAGTCAGAATAATTACCAGGGGCCATACTTTCAAAATTCGCTAAGTGAACGTAAGTACTTACGCTCTGTTTTTTTGTCTAAGATTGGTGGATTTTGCTTGAAAGGCCGTCAATGATTGGCTGATGAACTTACGATCTCTTAACTTTTTTTAAAGTATGGGCCCAGAACCCGACCCATGTGCGCGTGGCGCGTCTTGACTGGAGTTGACGTTATTGGGCCGGAAAATTTAGCGTCGTCGTATTCCAGAATTTAGTAACAGTTTAGCGCTTACTTTTAACGAAAATTTGATCAGTTTAGCGCTCACGTGTAGCAGAAATTAAGATTGGTGTAGCGTTCACGTGTAGCAGAAATTAGGATAAAAAATGCTCCCAATTGTACCGGAAATCCCTCTCAGTTCGGAGTTTACGCATAAGAGGAATTAGTGTTGGTTTAGCGCCAACTTTAAACTAAAACTAATTTTCAGTTTAGGACTCACGTGTACCAGCATTAATGTTATCAGCAACGAATCATGAAGCCAAAATTTTCATTTTATACTTTGAACTTTCAGAGTTTGTCTGCGAGACTTTGAGTGCTGTTTTGAGAAAAATAATTTTATTAATACTCTATAACAATTGACGCTGGTCGGAAAAATAGAATCAAAATTTAATTCTGATGTGGTTGTTATAACCTTTCATATCGTCTCAAATGCGAGAAAATGTTTAATCATGAGCCGGTCCCTTCGATTAGCGAACTCATAATCTCTCAATTTGCAATAGTTGATCTTGGATCATCAAATCTTTCTCTACCACAATCTTTCTTTTACTCAATTTTTTCTTCGTTCTAAATTTTGTAGACCTTAATGAACTTTTATATTCAAATTTGATCATTTTATTAGTTGCTATGCTATTATTTATTTTCATTCAACGCCTGTCATGAAATTATTTATCCGTGATGATGCCTTTTGAACGGAAGCTATAATTACAAAAATTTGCACAAAAGTAAGATGTAAAATTCAAGAAGTACAAATAAATTAATAATATTTCTTAGGTAACTGTAAAAAAATATGACCCAGCTTAAAATAGGGAAAAATCTGCACCGTGGAAAAGTGCGATGTTTTAGCAATTTATGCTCAGTGAGCCGCTCTAATGTCTTGGACTGACACAAGCAGTAGCAACGGAAGTCGTTGATCTTGCTTGTGGTTTCGGTAGTTCTGCTGGGCCTATAATTAAAAAAAGTTAAGAGATCGTAAGTTCATCAGCCAATCATTGACGGCCTTTCAAGCAAAATCCACCAATCAAAGACAAGAAAATAGAGCGTAAGTACTTACGTTCACTTAGCGAGTTTTGAAAGTATGGCCCCAGGTCCCCAGGCTCAACCTGCCAGCACCGCACTATCATTTTCACTAATTCTTCAACCGAAATACAATTGTTATGCTATAATAATAATAATTTTGAATGAAGTTTAGGAAGTCTGCAGATATTCTTCTGAATACGTCTCCTGATGTTTCACTTTTCTTCCATCATTGGTAGCTCATATGAGGGCTTGAGCAATTCGACGCATCAGAAATTCCATGATGCCTGGGATCTAATACAATAAAAGAAGAAAATCCATGAAAACATTAGACAATCACGCATGCATAATGCGAATTAAAATTAAAACAAACGCCCTTTGTTCATTGCCAAACAGGGCGAATAATATTCTGAAATAGTTCTTCTTAACAAATTTATATTATTTGTTAGTTAAAATATTATTCAAGTTATTAAAGTTATTATGTTAACAATTAGTAAAATGAAAGCATCGAAAGTCCTTCCAAGCCAAGCAGCAGGAACCTGCTGGTAAGCGTAATTCCTCGAAGTTGTTGGGCGGTAGCGCTGCACCGGGCGCATCGAGCCTAAGTCGAAGTCATTGTTTTGTTGACAGTAACTGATACAAACGACGCGTTTCGGTCTGGCGATGTTCAGCAGACCGAAGCATCTCCGCCCAAAACTTGGAAAGTTTCCAGTCTCAAGCATCAACATATCACCGCCAACTCCTGCTCTGGTGCTCTTAATTGTGGCGGAACTGATGTGCCTGCTGCTCAGCCGCACTTAATTGTGCGGAGAACGAAACCTCCTTTATGGTTCTCTTCTAATTCCGGGAAAGAGGATACCTCATGAGCATTTCATGCCTCGTGAAATAGCCGAAAAAACTGTGTTTGTGAACTGTTTGGGAGATGTGAAATCGATTGTTCTGTTTCTAACTTTATTATTCAACTTATAACTTCGTATAAAATTCCACCTTAGGCCACAAAAAGCAAAATATAAATAAATGATCAAAACTGAGAGAAGAGAGCAGCCTGAAAATCATCGAAGAAGTAAAGCATTCATGGCTTACATGGTGAAAATGAATGATTATGATCTGCTTGTATGGAGCCATTGGTAACCAGCCTTCCAGAACAGAACCAAATTGAGGTTGTGAGTTAAACTGTGGTAACAACCTATTACACTTCGCAGGAAACAAGCCCAATCAATTGTCATTGCATTTTCATATTTCAAAAAGGTTGATAGCTTAAGTAATAAGCTGATTGATTTTCAAGCAATCACAAATTTATAAGAAGACATCGAATGAACCGAAAAGTAGACCTGGTAGCTGCTAATTATTTCAATAAAGATCTTTGGTACACAAAATGGATGAAATTATACACGTGCAATATTTATATTTTGTTACACAAACAGTTACGTAAAAGCAGGAATTCTAAATACGGACGTCTGAGATAACCTCCATCTTCTGTAGGTTTGTCTTATGGCTCGCGAGGAGTCGAAGTTTCTTTGACACGTCCGTAACTGAGTCACAGAACTGAAAGTTTTGCGCGCCCCTGGCAGGTCGCAAGAGATCTGTAAACTCTGCAACTTGGTCCCAAGTTAAGGAACAATGCACGTTACTAACTCCAAAGTCTACACTTCAACTCAGACGAACAAACTCCCACTCTGCACTTGTTACTGTGCAAGCAAAATCACTTACGCTCGGTGGAACTGTGAGATGAAATTGTGATACAAGAGGTCATTGTCTTTCCTGCTGAGTAATGAGCCGTTAATAAATACATTAACCTTTTGAATCGCTGAGGTACTTCAATATAAGTCACCACTAATGTGCTTTGGGAATAGCTGATACAAAACTGTGAGTTAAAGTCCAGCTTAGTTGTCTACATCTTTTAAACCATGCACTCTAGACCTGGACCTATACTTTCAAAAAAGTTAAGAGATTGTAAGTTCATCAGCCAGTCATTGACGGCCTTTCGAGCAAAATCCACCAATCATAGACAAGAAAATAGAGCGTAGGCACTTACGTTCACTTAGCGAGTTTTGAAAGTATGGCCCCGGGTAAGTAATAAGGCACCTGAGAGAATCTGGTTTAGATTTGTCAAAGTTTGAGTGCATGTTTGAAGCCTGCCATCAACAGTCCCGTTGGGGCGCGTATTCAGGCTAACTATTGTGTAAGGATATCACCTGGACCTGAACGTTCATTCTTAGTGGGAGATTATGAAAGGATTGCAGGAAAGGGAGGAAAAAACAGGATATGAAATTTGATTTGAATATTCGTGAATGTAAAATGAATGTTAAAACTCGCGAATTTTTTTATGTTTTGAAAAGAGTGTGTAATTGAACTTCTATTTCATAGGTAAAATGTGAGTTTGAAGCATGCAGTCTTTATTTAAATAGAATATTTGAGGTTTATTGACATGATTAGGGGTTACAGGAATGACAAGATTTGGGATAACAGCATTGTAAAATTTTTAGGCAACAGATTATATCAAGCCCAGATAATGTTATGCTGGCATGCTAGATACTAATTTTTGTAGCTTTTTAATCGTTTGAGATTGGTGAAATTTTTCAATCGTTTTAGATTTACGGATGAAACGATAAAACACATAACAATTGATGATATTCGGGATTGGCAAATAATTATCTCATTAATACTCTTTCAATGGTGAATATTATTTGTTCCAGTATCATGAGATTAGCTAGCCAATTTGAATAACAAAGCTATTTTGTTCAGCTTCAGTTCCATTTTGTTCTTTCTTCTGTTTCATGTCAGCCCAAAAATTTAGATTGCTTCTAAACAATATAATCGTTTCCCATTAACCTTTTGAAATCTGAGTTCATCAATAATGGCCACGTCAGTGAACTTAGAGAGTAATGTTTAGCTGAAAATATATTTTGTTAGAAAAAAATCAAGTTTCATAGCATTTTGAATTTATTTAATGAGGGGATCTCGCACCATTCAATTCTGACTCCAGATCCGAGAAGTCTGCGGTGATCAAACCAAGGATTTAAGTAGCTTCTGTTCGAGTCCAATGGGTTTCACTTATTTCATAATGAATATATAACGGCAAGTGGTTAGTGAGAGACGCGCAAATGCTAAAAATTCATAGGTATATCTTAGTTTGAATTGATTTTGAATATTTTCCTACTAAAATTTTTGTTTTACTAACTTTTTACATCCGGCATTCGCCGTAAATTTATCATTGCCTCGCTGAAATTGAAAGCCGTCTTGTTCGAGGATATATAATCATTTTAATTTCATCATTTATTTCATTTTCATATTTCACCATTTCATCATTTATTTTTCGCTTTAACTTATATATAAGTCACTTCTTCTCATAAGTTCAAATGTCGCTTATGGTGATTATTAAGAATCAAATCGTTCAAAATTTTCGGCTTAATTATTGATCAATTAGAAAATGTTAAATGAAGCATGCACTTGAATTTATTTCCCTTCTGAACCCGAGTTTTCTTATTTTTTATTTTTATTGTGCATATGAATTTATTCTCGTGTTATAAGCAGCAAGTAACCTCCTTTGCTCATTTTGGTTAGAATTATTTTCTGCCTAAATTAAGGTAACTCGAAACTTCTTTAACAAACATAACAAGTGATCTAAGAATGTTGGAAATTAATATGCAATGCATGGCCATTGAACACATAAATTCACCCCTAGCTTATCAACAATAAAGGCATTGCTTGCACACTTGTTATAACAATCCTGTTTTTCTTATAAATTTATGTATTTTAACACGTTTAAAACATTCCCTTAACTCTACTTCGAACACAGTAATTAAATTTCGGTAGAATTTTGTTTTAAAGTTCATGAATATGGTTAATATGCTACTGCAAGAATACGCCTAAAGCTTAACTCCTTCCAGCAGGACTTTGATCCTAGGCACACGATTGTTTGCAGAGGTGAGACGATTTCTCCAGCGGCGTCCAGCGCAACTTCAGTTAGAACTTTGCGATTGAGTTGCAAACTTCTTCTTAGAATACGCAGAGCAAAAGTTGTGCCTGCGAGCTGCTAATCTTCAAGGCTAGGTGAAGTTTGGATTTCTAGCAAAAACAATTGCATGAGCAAAGGTCGGAACGCTTGTTGTCGTCGTTGGTGACGCAGTCTGTTACTGTTCAATTTTTACAAACTCTAGTGGAACATTCTTTGGGAGTTTCGCAAGTAGCCTTTAAGAGTGGAGAGTCCGAAGACTAATTAAGCTCCTTAATTAAGGAAGGTAACGAGAGGGGTTGCAACTTTCCAAGGGAAATAACACGCTGCGAGCTTTTGCTTTCCTTCGCACGAAAATCAGCCTCGATAAATGAGACTGTCATTCTTTACGAGAAGCTTCCTTCAGCAAAAAAAAAAAAAAAAATGTAGAGAAACGGCTGCTTGGGTCTAACGTACCTACATCGACATTCATAAATTTATTATATTAATGCCTAATAATGATGTTTGTATATTTTTATTATAATGAATATACGTTTATGCACACTAAATTGTTAATAGATGGTCATAAAATTAGTCTAAATTTATCAGATAAATTATTTGATTCGTGCATTCATGTATGAACGTGAAAAAAATGCAAATTATTGTTTATTAAACAATAGGATCATCTGATGCATAGAAACGACCACATTTCCACCTAACGATGAAGTTTAAAAATCTTGACGTCGACCAACATATATATGTGAACATTTTCTTGAAACTTTTAAAATTATTCACTCAAAAAATGCATTAAGGAAATATAACAACACTAGGACATATGAAGCGTTTTAAAAATTTTTATAGTCGACTTAGAGTTTAATTTCAAAGTTCGCTGTTTGTATTATTTAAATTCGTACGAGTTATGTTTATGAGGAAGTGGTGATTCATGGGTAGTAATTAACTCTTTATGTCACCGGACGCCTTTTTAGCGCATTTTCTCATTGGTGGAAAAATGCACTATTGTGCTCGCCATGTCCGTCTGTCTGTCTGTCCGTCCGAGACATCACATTTTCGTCGACGAGAAAATGGGCTCTCTGTCACTCACTGCAGTGAGTACTGAGTTATTTTTTTCTGTATTAGTCGTATTCATCATTCATTAAGTTGTGAGGAAGAAAATGTGAGTCGCGTTGTCTGCTAAGGTCAAACATTCAAATGTGAAAATATAGTGAAACCAGGCTTTCCTCCGTTTGAATTCTCATTAAATTTAGTGCTCGAAAGTAGGGAATTTACACAAATATTGAAAAAATGTAAAGTTATGCATTTTAAATCAAATGCAACCTTTCACATATGGTAATTTTAGTTGTAATTGATCATTCCCCGAAAATTCTATAGACCATATTTTTCCATCTAAATAATGTACCAATCAGACATATATTTTTTATCAATGTGTGTGGAGACGGGATGTAAACATTGCGGTTTTGAGCGATTTCCTGAAAAAAATTCCTCGCTTCAGGTCTTTTTCTGTATCTTACGGGCTCATGTAAACGCAGGAAAACGTATGCCACATACAAGTTGTAAATTGGATAATTTTAGAAACTAAAATGTTAAAAAAATTTAAATAAATGCTGTCTCTATATTTGAATTAGCTTGCACTAACTTCCTCACATCTTGAAATGCTATTGCTTCACATTATATGCTCCAACGTTATTTGTGTTACAAAACCAGCAAATATCGGCTTATACGTACAAAACTCTCTATAGAAGTAAAATAAAATATACTCAAAATTGAATACATATTACATCACGTACTGAAAACTTTTTAGGTTCGAATGCTTTGTCATGATTAATCACAATACCGATTACGTTAATAGTACGAGAACAACTGACGCTGATCAATACCTCGCACACAGCTTTATTAGGGCCAGCCGACGATGCATGAAGATCGCGATAGTGTGTGTTGAGCTCATTATAGCTGACGACAGCTAAGTGCACGTTACCCGCCACTAAATGGAAGGTTACACACACTAACTACCGCCTCAAGAAATAGAGAACCCCGGTCCCGCTACCGAGCTTTACTTTGCTCGTGCAAAATTGAGTGATGTCCCGGCAAGGGTGACGAACGTGTAATCTTTCATATCGGTGCCCGCCTCGCGTGATGGTTGCTTTCAAAGCTCCTTGTACTTGGTCGCTCAAACACACTCTTAGGGCCTGGCCTTTTATCATAAATTGCTTGCTCTGTTTAGCGCCGTTTGTTGTTTTTTATTATTGCAGCATTGGATTACATTTTGATTAATAAAGTTTGTCTACATTTTTCTTTTTGGCGCATAGATGCTCGAATTTTCTTTCTGTAATTATTCGGAATTCATTTATTCTTCCGTTTTCCTTCACATTCTCCTGTCTTGGTTCATACGCTGTTATTTGGAGACATTATGCTATTTGAACGTATAATCAAGATATATATGGTAGGTAATTTTATAGATATAGGCAAAATAGATCCATATTGTAGGCTACAACAAAGATTTTTTAACTTTTCAAGTACCTTAGCTCTTAATTACGCTGCCTGATTGATTGGTTAAGCTAATATTTAACAATATTATAATTGTGATCAGCAGCATTGAAGTAGTTTGCTACTTCATTACCAGTTTTTGAAAGAAACCTTACTGTTTATCAGAAAAGCTTTCAGATGCCTACAAATTTCGAGCCCCAAGCTTATTTTTCAACCATTGAATGATAGATTGTCCTCTGTGTCCCGAATTTCCTCAAATAAATAGTCTTTACAATTAAGAGCAACAGTGCAGAGCTTAATTTTCAACCAAGAAGGAATGGCAAGGTTGGTACACCAAGACTGTTTGCCGTCACACTCGTAAAATCACCCAATTCTTTCATGCTATATCGGGTCAGGTGAAAAACCCTCATACATATAGAATTCTGTGAGCATATTGTGAAAATTGCATGTTGTGTGTGCACCAAGTTATGGAATACAGTTGAGATTTCTCAACTATTAAACAGCCCTAGGAAGTAAATTATACGAGATAAAGACGTAAATTACCCGCAAAATTAGGTTCTAACCCTGGGTGCATGTGCGCTAAAATAATTTTTTAAACGACGCTTCTCATCAAGATGAAGGAAATTCCAAAAACCTGTAATTTTAATCGATCTGGTTTAAAAAAATGGCATATATTGATATAAACAAAATTTTTAGTGGCCAAAAAAATGAAGTAAATTTTGAGTATAAAATCCGTTTGCAAACGGAGTTAGTGATCATTTCTAGGATTTATGTTCGCTGAGAACACAGACACAAAGCTGCAGTCGAAATTGTGGCAGCCATTATTGGTTTTCTCATGACGCTGGCTAATTGGAATCTCTTGCTACGATGTCTGAGGTCATGGTCGATATAGGGAAAGCGATCGAGGCTTTCTCTTTGACAATCGAGCTCTGAAATATTGACCTGAGATTGCAAAGCTTGTTTAATGAATCAAAGCATGAAACGCGAACGGAATTTCACAACAATAAATCGTGACTTTTTAGCGCATTTTCTCATTTATGGAAAAAAATGCGCTATTGTGCTCGCCATGTCCGTCTGTCTGTCTGTCCGTCCGTCCGTCTGTCCGTCCGTCCGTGACCTCAAGTTTTCGTCGACGAGAAAATGCGCTCTCTGTCACTCACTGCAGTGAGTACTGAGTTATATTTTTTTCTTGATGTATGCATCGTTGCCTGGTGTGTGGTTTTAATTCATTACATGTCTCATGGCGTGGAAGGTAATGATCCAAAAACGGTGTCTGCTAGCTTCTTTTATACAAATGAAAACTTAAAGCAGCACCTGCTTCATTTGATTTTAAAAGAGTTCTACATGACTTATTCCATCGTTTTGTAGTCAAATTCCACCATGATGTGCTCGCACTGAGATCTTAATGGAACATATTAAGAACGTCTGAAATACAGTTTTGTTGCATTTTTGCATTGAAACAAAGTCAATATCAGTGCAAACTTTGGTGTTTACTTAAATTTGGGGGGAATACAGCACACGGCTAATTTGCGGAAACAAGAGAAGATGTAATAAACAAGAATAGATGGAATAAAAAACCCTCTTGACATCGCTTCGTTTGCTGATTAATTCATAACAACGTTGGTGAAATGCGCGTATGTTCTTGTTTTCTATAACTATCCATGAGTCAGGCATCTATAATGCATGGTTGTAACTAGAGAAAAGTAAAACTATTTAGATGCATGGTTGCAACATTTAAAATATCAACAACTGATGATGTCAGTTAGTAAAATGCGGAAAGTGTAGTACTTATGATTCATCGCACAATAAAATTAAATCTATATATTTTTCTCAAAAAATTGAGCTATTGAGTTGGAATGAAGCCATATATGCAAAAAATTCCTAAATCTAAAAGTATGTATGACATAATATAATATAATGTAATATAATATAGTATAAAATAAAATAATATAATATAATATAATATAATATAACATAACATAACATAACATAACATAATATAATATAATATAATATAATATAATATAATATAATATAATATAACATAATATAATATAATATAACATAATATAATATAATATAATATATATACACTTATGATTCTAGAAGTTCACAATATTCAAGATATTCATGAACAATCACAATTGTGCAATACGGTTACTGAGTCAACAGATTTGCTCTATGAAAGCGTCGGCTCTGCATGGAAGGAAAATAATGTATTGAGTTTTTTGAACCCCGCCAGTCCGTGGAGCGCGCTGCAGGAATTCAATCAGCGAGTTCCGACGCAACTCCGAATCTTTCTACTGATTTTCTTTCAGAGTTTTCACTCTGAAATTCTTTCGCTAGTTGGATTTCCTTTTGCATCGATAGCCTGCGCTGAGCATGATTACTTCAAAGCTATAGTTCTTCTGAAAAGAGAAATTTTCTGGTACCTCTGAATAGGGAAGCATAGGCGTATACGATAGGCTGTACGTCGATGGAAGTGAGCTTTGATTATTGGGGCGCTTGAAAAGATTTCAATATTGACAAATCATGCTTACCTTGAATGGTCACTTTTGTCAATAGAGTTGATTGGCGATCAACATCGATAAATTTTTTCTGAAGACAACATGCAAGTTATTAATTAGGTATTTAATACCATGAAACACGAGCATGGAGATTTTAACTTCAATGAAACCGCGCAAAAGGAATTACTATTTAATCTTTTTCAGATAAGACAACCGTGTTATAAGTCACCCTTAGAATGTCATCGACTCAGTTTTGACGTTGTTTTGGTCGGAAGTTAAGAAATTGACATCACAGCGTCTTGACGAAAGCCCAAACCCTAATAAAATTTAGAGTCGCCCTAGCTTCTGGTACTCCAAATCAGAAACTGACGCGTCTGTAAATTTTCATTGGGTTAATGTGACTTGTCCCAGACGAGGGATATTTGAGGCTCATGTGTATCAGTGAAGTTAGTTGTGTGTCAACGTTAGTGATATTGTTTTTTTTCTCGAATAAAAGATTTTCCTGTTGCAAGTGCTCTGGACTCAAATAGATTTGGCATAATATTCAACTTGATCAAACCAATGAATTATTTCTGCTGCTTTTGGGGATTGTGCATCGGAACAGTCGAGACTGGCTTTATCTCGGCATTTAAACTCTTCAGTAAAGTCATTTCACGATATTAATAGAAGTTGTATTTTTAATTCTCTAGCATTATTTGTATTTTACATTTAAAAAATAAAATTCCCATCTTGAAATAAAAGTAAATGTCAATTTTTGCACCCACTTCCACGAAAAGCGATGCCACATCCATATAGCCCCTCTGTCGTAGCCATTTCATGCATTAGCATTCTTTGTATTTAGCATAAAAAAAATAAAATTCCATCTTGAAATAAAAGTCAATGTAAATTTTTGCACCCTAATCCACGAAATGCGCTGCCACATCCATATAGCCCCTCGTCATGAAGCCGCTCAATATCGATCGTAGCGCTGGCCATCACAAGACGAAGTCATTATAAGCGTCATTACTCAAGTCACAGCGAATGTCTCAACACGACAGTCATTAATGTTTGTTTGGAAGCATCGTTAATATTTTAAAGCGACACTCTTGTTTGGTTACGCACAAACATGGGGGCCGCTGCATCTGCCAGACAATACGCGCTCTAAGTTTATAGATGGGCGTTATCGTATGAACAGAATTTTTCACGAATGATGAATATTGAGTTAAAGTGATGTATAGATTCGATTTATGTAATCTTCCTCCGACAAGTAATATGGACTGATTATTTTTACCAATAATGATGTACGAGAATAAGGTGATACACGTTTTAACTTTACGAAAATCAATTTTAATTTTTTAATCAATCAGATGAAGTTCAAGTGACGTATGCTTTCGATTTATGTCATCAGACAAATGATATGGACTGTTTTTTTAACAATGATGATCTATAAAAATAGAGTGATAGGCGGACTTAGTTTTACGGAAATCAATTTTAATTCTTCAACCAACCAGCTAAAGTTCAACGCACTTAATATCTACTTAAAATTTGAGAAATAATTTTTCCGAGCACGTCGTAAATTCATAAATAGAAATCTTCAGATTTTTGTGTCGGAAAAAAAAACATAATTCCAACGAGTGCCTTTCTAGGTCATTGGAAGCCTGATGAGCACTCGTGCAATTACGAGTAATTAACTAATCCACTGAATAATATTTTGAAACCACGCGACTTCAGGAAAAAAATGCCTTTCCACGTCATGAAAATGGTAAAATATTTTTACGCACAAACCAGACTTGCGGAGGGTGAAATAACCGGAAGTTTTTTTCCTTTTTTCGTTTACTTACTTCCCTTATTCCTTTTCTCGTACCATTTATGCGCTGCATTCATTATTTTCATTCTATGTTTCTATTTTCAAATAGAAAAATAGAATGCTGCCGCTACATAGAATCTATCACCGTAACCTTTCAGTGCAAATGTCGACTGGTAACTTGAATGAGATTTATACAATTTACATGCAATAGTAATCTCTAATGTATGTAAATCATTTCAGTGCATTAATTCACTTCTTGTTTGTATAACAGCTGCGTGATTTCCTTTACAATTTAATTAATTAATTTAATGCAGAAACCTATAGATTTTATTTGTTTATGTATATTTATTTTATACTTTAAATGAATTTTTATTAGTAAGTACATACGTGAGATGAAAGGGAATTTGTGATTTTTTGTACTTTTTTGTATATTATACAGAACGAGTTTGTTGGTGCAAAACTGAAAGCATGTGAACATCCCAGTGATATGTTAGTTAAGTATCACTATGTTTTTCGTCAATAATTAGTTTTTATAATAATATACTAATGCAGGTTGAGCAACTGTTACAATGTAGCAACATTGTCACTAAATGTGATGGATGGTAGTAATGTTATCAATTGATTGATAAAACCTTAAATTAGTTTTTAAAACCGAATTGTCACCATATTGGAAATCCGGCAAGTGAGTACGACTAAAATTGAGCTATTTTTTTATTTTTTTAACGTTTTTGGATGAGTAAAAATAAAAATTTTAGATGCAATCGCAAATTTTAACGATGAAATTAGCATCTTTCCAACCAGTTACAAAACGGAACGGATTTTATTAGGTTTAATTTGCCCAGAACGTATTCAAATGATTCCTTCGAAATTTTAATTATGGTAAAATAATCTAACTTACATAAAATTCACCACACTTTAAAAATATATATTCCTAAAAGTGGTGTCTTAGAGCCGATTAGGTTTCATAGAGATCAACGGGGTCTGCAAAATGACATAGATATAAACCGTCATTAACGCATTATCCCATTTATGCCTGGCGTCCTATATACAGATCAGCTAACCATCAAAAGTTCTTTGTTGATTACAGATGGTAGAAAGCTAAAAAGCGAATTGTTGTTGATTGTATGTCATTCAGTACTTTTTCCCAAAACGAGTTTCAGCCTCAGATTAGAGATTGCTCATGGAGTTTGTTATACAGGAGTGTACATTCATTAGTACACCCAAATTAGTACACTCAAATAGTGTACATTCATTAGTACACCTGAGAAAGCATGGAGTAATATTTAGGTAATTTTTTTCACATGTTAGAATAACTGTTTTATGTCATGACGTGCATATTCTTATAGTATAATAGCCTGATATTAGATAAAGATTAGAGATATATCAAGATATTCAACACGTGAAGCGTGAGGAAACGCTAAACAACGGTGTCCTACATTTAGGTTGCTATAGGCATTGAACGAACCTAGTTGAAGCAGGAAGTTTCGTTCAGTACATGCATTTATAGGAAGAAACCTTCAGAATTTCTTTGCTTTATATCCTAATGTACATATTTTTTATGTATATTGATGTATAGATATACTATTTGAAATCAGGGTTTAGTTGCAGATTCAATAGCAAAATTCTATGGCCAACCTGCGCCAAGAGGGGCAAGAATTGCTGAGCAACTTGACCGAATCAACAATGGTGAAGAAGCAGACAATATAAATTACATTGAGACTCCAGACAATGGAACAGAAATACTCACTGATGAAGAATCTGGGATGAAGAATCAGGATATATCAATAACTCAACAGGACGCTTGCTTAGGGCTGCAGTTGTTGATTCAAATGGTTTTCATGAGTCACACATTGAAAATGAGAATCAAGGACCACCCAAGACAAGAACCAAGAAGCTATTTAGGCAAAAATGTTGGAAAAAGCATGATATTGAGTGCAGAATGCCGGAATGGAAGAATGTATATGCAAAAAATTTTTATGGGGGATAGTCTCACTCCGGGAGATTTTTTTTGAAACGTTTTTTATGATAATTTGTTTTAAATTATTGTTCTAGAAACCAACAGGTACTCATCTCAGAGGAATAAAGAGCTCAGAGTAACAAGAGAAGAGATGAAAGTAGTTTTTGGATGGGTGGTGTAGATAGAATGGATGAGAAAATATTGAGGTACAGAATGGCAATAAGAGGTAAAAAATGGAACTCGTCCATTTTGTCATATCTCATCGATGTTTCCATGAACAACGCGTGGCTTCTGCATTATAGAAATAAAGATGCTGAGATGCTTGATCTGCTAGTGTTTGATAGACGAGTTGTGTCTCATTATCTTGAACACTACGTATTAACTCCACAGCCAGGTTTCAAATGCCGTCCTGCTGCTACAGGTTGACAACAGAGGTTATCAGACAGAGCTACAGGTTGACAACATCAATCATTGGGTCATTCCTCAAGACAAGCGTACGTGCTGTGCACACAGTCACCAGAAGACTATAACAAGGTGTAAAAAGTGTGATAAAAGATTACATGTCAAGTGCTTCAAAAACTTGCCCACAAAGTAGACATGTAGTAAAGTCTTTCTGTTGTAAAGCTTGGTCAATTTTGTGCGATTTTTGTTCCGTATTGCCTGGCGTCTTATATGTAGGACACTTTATATTTTTTCATTTCTAACTGACTTTCTTGAATAAACTGGATAAATTATTTAATTGTGTCTCAATGAAGCCATTTTATCAGTTTTTCCATTGTACAAGCAATTTTTCTCACCTTCGGCATAAATGGGTTAACGTGTGTTGATACAGTAAATTCAACGTCATTCTTGCGTTTAAAATAACTTACGTCTTCCAGAGATATAGTCAAAATTGGTATCCAGTTTACATTAGAACTGTTCATGTAATATTCCTTATTGTATTCCAGTGGGATGCAAACGCACTTGGGATACAAAAAAATTGCGATCGATCTTAATAAGATTGAGGAAATTTCTACATGAGGGCGCTGTGCGCAAGGACTCTTTTTAATATCGAGGAATGAGAGGGACGACTCAGACTCCCTTCTTGGTCGTGTATAAAAATTCCCTCTAATAAAGTCATATTTTTCATTTTATTAAAGGAAAAGAAGATAATGAACGAAAAATGGTGCTCATATAAAATGTTGCCGGTCGCTCATTTCTTATTTGGGTCGCACGTCTTGGATTCTTTATACTTGTAGAAGACAAATTAGGATATAAGTTGAGCATTGAGCGACTTCTGGGTTATTTGAATTCGGTAATAAAAAATTCTTTCTTAAATAATTACAATTAGAATCAACATCTCTGTCGTGTGCAAAATTCTGTCGAAGAACGATCAGAATTAATAGGGGATTTGTTTCAATTCATCCCCACACGGAATAAAATTTACTCGATAAACTTTGCATTAAACTCGGCAATCAGAAATATCATAAATTTGTGACAGCATGTTGATGCAAAGCGACACTCTTGACACTGAAACACGGACGGACAGACGGACATATGAAAAGTTTAGTTCGGCATGTGTGATGAACGCCCTGTGGGGGACCCGACCACCCCCACCGCCCTCACCGCCCCGGACGTTGCCTACAGGACAGACGGACAGACGGACAGACGGACAGACGGACAGACGGACAGACGGACAGACGGACAGACGGACAGACGGACAGCATATAGATTTTGAGCCATTTAAATAAAATACACAAAAATTTTACTCTCACATGAACTACGTTATTACTCGCTGTGAGCTTAAGGCCTGAAAATTCGAGTGCTCAGCGGCATAGCAGACACATTTTAATCACTTTCAAAACTCGAATGATATTAAATCTAAGTTAAAATTTCGAATTAAATGGCGTTGAAACATGTGTATAAATTCATCTGCTTCACTGGGTAAACATATCGATGCCATTCAGTTTCCACCAAGAGCTCTCGTACTATTAAACTTCATACTCGCAAACGATGACACAACAAACCAACTGTTGACAATAGCGCTTAGGTTTGTAATGAGGTACTTAAATCGTAGAGCAAAAAGGTGTAGGGAATGAGCTGTGGTAAAAAAATTTGGTCGTACCGACAGAAATTAATTTGATGAGCGGCAAAAATTTTACAATATCCATTTTCGTACTTTATTTTCCGCTGGGACTAATGACGCGGAATATTTACACAAGACACAATTGAAAGAATTTACGATTAACTTCTCATTTCAGTTCACGCAGATATTGCAATCATTATCAACCCATGAAATGGCGCTGGGAAGGGATAGTGAAATTTTATGCTCTGTTTTAAGGACAGTTTTCTAATATGTCATCACTATATTGGTCTAAATTTTTTAGAGCTGATTGGACTTGACTTTTGTCTCTTTTAGCTATGTAAAACTTTTCATATACAACATTTTTTTACCATAGAGTAAAATCAATTCGCTCATAGGTATTATGAATGCATTATTTATCACTGGGAACTGTTGTTAATGGCTGAAAGCTCTGCTTTTTAATCTAATTTTCGCGGAAAGAAGCTTTGCGAGCATAGTGAATATTTAGTGGATATACCTGCTATAGTTCTCAACATTATTCTTTTATATGACATACATGTCCATCGCTGTACTTCATCAGAAGATAATTCTCATGAATAATGAATTCGAAGACAAAGTGTGATTTTTTTCAAGGCAACTTTTGTTTTCCGTTGATGAATGTCAGAAATTGCAGCCGTGAGAAAAGGCAAAATCTTGAGGCTAAAATTAGAGACAAGATTGATGTGTGAAAACAGACCAAGCACAAACAACTGGGAACAGACGGATTAGGAACTACAATTTTCATTAAACATTTTCTGTAAAATCTAATACATGTAATAAATTTTGGGCCAGCAATGACAACAACCATATATTTTTCTCGTTTAAATGAATTTTTTCTGTTATCCTAACTTTTCAATACAATATAAATGAATGAAGAACGAAAAAATGTAACTCTACTCACTGCAGTGAGTGACAGAGAGCGCATTTTCTCGTCAACGAAAACATGAAGTCACGGACGGACAGACAGACAGACAGACGGACAGACGGACAGACGGACAGACGGACAGACGGACAGACGGACAGACGGACAGACGGACAGACAGACAGACGGACAGACGGACAGACGGACAGACGGACAGACGGACAGACGGAAAGACGGACAGACGGACAGACGGACAGACTGACATGGCGAGCACAATACCGCCTTTTTTTCATAAATGAGAAACTGCGCTAAAAATCGATATCAGGATACACCGTAATCAATCATACTGTTCTCGGGCTCAGTCTGCTTCCTAGCGCGGCTTCATAATAACAATTACTGCCTGTTTCTTAAATCTCCTTCGGATCAGTCGATGGGGTGGCTTGACTGACTGGGGTGGCTTGACTGACTGGGGTGGCTTGACTGACTGGGGTGGCTTGACTGACTGGGGTGGCTTGACTGACTGGGGTGGCTTGACTGACTGGGGTGGCTTGACTCTGTCTCTTATACACATCTAGATGTGTATAAGAGACAGGAATAATACATCAGTTGTGTGAATAATACATCAGTTGAGTGAATAATACATCAGTTGAGTGAATAATTCATCAGTTGAGTGAATAATACACCAGTTGAGTGAATAATACATCAGATGTGTGAATAATACAGCTGTTGAGTGAATAATACATCAGTTGAGTGAATAATTCATCACTTGAGTGAATAATACATCAGTTGAGTGAATAATACATCAGTTGAGTGAATAACACATGACTTGAGTGAATAATCCATCGCTTGAGTGATGAATACATCAGTTGAATTGATAATACATCACTTGAGTGAATAAATTGCATTAGTCGTCAGTTAGGCGAATGCGAGGCTTTAGTCGTTAGTTGCGTGAATATCAAACTTCATTAAACAGTTAATTGATTGTGATGTTTCAGCTCCTATAAGAAATGATCGCTGCCTCGTCTTGGTGCTGATGCGTCACTGGGAATTTACCGATAAATCCGTACTATTTTCTCAACGTAATTTCAACAGTTCCTGCCTCAATCACGAGGCTGTTTTATGTTTACTAGAATAATCCACTATCCGGGATGAAATTGGCCAAACAACATAGGATTAAATTTTAATTCATAATTTCGCCAAATTTTTTCTCAATTTGAATGATTGAGTTTCTACTTTTCGATGAAAAAAAACGCACATTACGATAAACTTCCGACTAATATTGTTACAAAAAGCGGAACAGTTTCCTATAAATAATTTTTTGACGATGATTGCAAATTGTGATTTATATGATGAATCAAAATTACTCTGAAATAGTATACAAATGCTCTTGCTGTACTGCTACACCAAAAATTTTCTTGTTTCTAACTACGCCAATCACAATCTCAGATTTGAGTCCCAATCCTTTCGGGCGCCAATCAAATTTCCTATTGGAATAATGACAAGCTCTCACAAATGGCTTCATTGGAAGCCTGCGCTATTTCCTCATTACGTTGATTGCGGGTTCGGGCGCTGCTAAAGGTTGGCGCGCTCAGACTTCTCGCAGAAAAAACTGTTTCCGGGTTAGAAATTGCAACATAACAGTAATAAATGGCTTATAAGTACTATCTTAAAATGGCTTATTAATACTATCTTAAAATGGCTTATTAATACTATCAGTATTAGCTCTGATTTGATGCGAATGATGCACTGATATCGTGAACTGGAAAATTCTGTTTGTTGTTGGAGAAGAAAGTAAAATCCCGCGTAACAATCATTACTGTGGCACAATTACAAGCGATGCGGTTTTAACGGGAAATTTTTTAAAGACGTTTATAACAAATAACCGATGAATATTCTGTTAAGTTTAACCGAAAATTTTAAGAGAAATAAACAATGAATAGTGGGTTTCTATGTAAAATGCTTAAATGTCCATAAAATAACAGGCCTATTGCTGAGAATCTGAGAAGGTAAATTTTAATGTATTTTTTTTCCATTCTCCGTCGGTCAAGCCAAGTCGTGCATGGCTTGACTGTTATGCCCCAAAAACAGAAAATTGTCATCATTGCAGCAGTGCCGTCATTCAGAGTTGAATTTCAATGAAAAAAGAACTGTTGGTCCAGCCTCAATGGGCTCTTTGTTCAGTAGGTGGAGTACGCAACCCTTTTGTCATGACGGCAGAACCCAGCGGACCTCACGGCTGCTGCAGAGGTATGAGTGCAAGAATAAAGGAAATCAGCGAGTTTTGTTCATAAAGAATAAGGAAAATTAGTGCAAGTCCCAACCGTAACTATCATATCAAATCTGAATATGTTAAATAAGCTTCGTTTTTACCAAAATCAAGATTGTAAAAAAAAAAATTAAATCTTCTAATATAATCAGATTTAATCGATACCATTTATTTATATCCCACAATTAAACGCAACTTATCGACCCCTACCGAATTGATTAAAGAACATTAAAAAATTTCAAGATAAATTTAACTGAAATTTAATTTCTTATTCCAATATTTTTTTTGTGACGCTTCCCACTTCTTCGGTGAGACATCGCAAGGCGTACATTTTCAACATTGCAAGGCGTACATTTTTAACATCGCAAGGCGTACATTTTTAACATCGCAAGGCGTACATTTTCAACATTGCAAGGCGTACATTTTTAACATTGCCAGGCGTACATTTATAACATTGCAGGGCGTACATTTTTAACATCGCAAGGCGTACATTTTCAACATTGCAAGGCGTACCATCGCAAGGCGTACATTTTCAACATTGCAGGGCGTACATTTTTAACATCGCAAGGCGTACATTTTCAACATTGCAAGGCGTACATTTTTAACATTGCAAGGCGTACATTTTAACATTGCAAGGCGTACATTTAAACACTGCAAGGCGCACATTTTAACATTGCAAGGCGTACATTTTTAACATTGTAAGGCGTACATTTTTAACATTGCTAGGCGTACATTTTTAACATTGCAAGGCGTACATTTTTAACATTGCCAGGCGTACATTTATAACATTGCAGGGCGTACATTTTTAACATTGCAAGGCGTACATTTTCAACATTGCAAGGCGTACATTTTTAACATCGCAAGGCGTACTTTTAACATTGCCAGGCGTACATTTATAACATTGCAGGGCGTACATTTTTAACATTGCAAGGCGTACATTTTTAACATTGCAAGGCGTACATTTTGAACATTGCCAGGCGTACATTTTCAACATTGCAAGGCGTACATTTTAACATTGCAAGGCGTACATTTAAACACTGCAAGGCGCACATTTTAACATTGCAAGGCGTACATTTTAACATTGCAAGGCGTACATTTTTAACATTGCAAGGCGTACATTTGTAACATTGCTAGGCGTACATTTGTAACATTGCTGGGCGTACATTTTAACATTGCTAGGCGTACATTTTTAACATTGCTAGGCGTACATTTTTAACATTGCAAGGCGTACATTTTTAACATTGCAATGCGTACATTTTTAACATTGCAATGCGTACATTTTTAACATTGCAAGGCGTACATTTTTAACATTGCAAGGCGTACATTTTTAACATTGCAATGCGTACATTTTTAACATTGCAAGGCGTACATTTTTAACATTGCAAGGCGTACATTTTTTAATCACTTGCGTAGTCGTCCATCGTTGCGTCGTTGCAACTGACGCATAATATGTTCTGCTTGCCATGAACTAATCTAAGGAAAAGTAAGTGATTCAATAGGTTTTTTTTTCAAACTATGATTGCGATATTGGTTTGACGAATGAGAATAATTTTAACTTGGTAGGGCTGTTGTCCAGATGATAAGATAGTACATAATATAAAACAATTTAAGGTAATTGCGAAATCTTTGGGAAACAAAACACGATCGCGGAAGAAAATTATCAAAATAGATAACAAAAACAAGCTTCAATGCTAGAGACAAGAAAAATTTCATGCATTAAATAAAATTGATTAATAGCCTAATTTTATAAATTACTTGCCAACGGAACTATATTACAGGCTGTGAGCGCTTCGTAAGATTACCTTGATATTGTCCATTAATTGAAAGAGCAAATCTCCCTTCAATGTTCGTTTGTAAACTCGACAGTAGCAAGTAAGAACAAAAAAAAAAAAAAAAAATAAGACATGACAGTCTCCTCAGTTTTTATACCCAATTAATGTGACGGAAGGAAATCTTATTTAATTCGGTGTTACGAAAAATGAGGATTGATAAATGTGATCCCCGGAGCTCCATGCAGCACCAAATTCATGACTGTGAATTCGGTAAATCAAATGGAGAGAACAGAACGGAATAAATAGCGACGAAAGTTATAAATTTTTATCGTTTCAAATTTCAATCCTATTCCAATTTTTTAAAATGTATAATCATTCAATATTCTTTTTCTTAAATGTTTCCGGATTTTACTAATATCCCAAATATTCATTGGAAAGCTGACCAGAACCATTGGAGAAAATCTTCGACTTATTTTCTGCGGATGAGCTAAGGGGGCAGAAGTTTTGGACGTCTCTTGAAGTCGTCTTGTTAAGACGCACTCGAGCAGCGCAGCCTCGTGCTCAAGCCGGCAGTAAATAAAAAATATAATAGACATTCACTTTATCGTATTTATTCTTTTTCTACTAATTTGAACTTAACCATACCGCGAGCAGGATTTTTTATTCCTGCCGCTGAGTAAAAGCTTGGTCTCAAAAAAAAAAAAAGAAAAAAAACGTAAAAGCTTGGTCTTGAAAAAAAAAAAAATTGGCATCAACGAACACGTGCCAAACAATTCCTTGGCGAAGTTCACATAAAACTTTCAAATGATAAAAAATATCATCTGTTCTAGAAGAACGCTTTTTTTGATGCGCTGCCTTCGTGTTTCGTAAAAGTCCAATCGTTTTAAAGGGAGCTTTTAAAACCGAAATTTGGTGATATAATAGATATAAATGAAATTGGGTTTTTCAATGCAAGGTCTTGATATGTTTTAAATCAAGGAACGCCCCTTTCGAAATGTATTTAGTTTCCAAGTCTCCAAGGATGCAAATTAGCGAAAAGAAGAGAAAAAAATTAAATAAATTAACTCAGAAATAAAAAAAAGATACAATTTTTTTATCAAAGCCTGGGCATCTCGCAAGGCTATCCCTCGTCATGAGCCCCAATTTCGTGCGATCTGAGCCCCAAATTTGATTACCGCCGTCTCATAATCAAGTTTTCATTGATCAATCAGACGCTCTTTTGACCGGGAAACGTTTTCAAATCATAGCATACAGCAGAGCAAAAAGGAGTTTTTTCTCAGATTAGTTTTTTTAGTTTGCATCTTCAGTATAATTAAGACATAAGTGAATGTATATTTTTTATTTAAGTGGAATATCATGAGCATTTTTTCCGGAGAAAATTAACGGGAATTTTTCATAAATTGTTTATGAAGTTGAAACCTAGAACCTTTGAAAAATAAAGCCTGAAAAATTCATGTGTTCTCTGTGAAATTTTTTGGCAATTCATGGAATTTGAAGAAGGAAATTTATTTTTTCACAAATGCAAGTGAGTCAAAATGGAGCAAAAAATTACTGTAGGAAAATTTACTGTTCAGCACACTCAAAGTTTCCGTTGCAGTGACGCCTAAACAGCTTGACGTAAACAAAGAAGGTACCATGCATGCATCTACAGAGGCTTTTGGTCCAGCGATCGTTCACACTGACTAAAAGTTAATACTTTTTTTCTAATTGGTCAATCATTGCAGTAAATTCCCCTTATGCAAGACTGAATTCTACTATAAAAATATAATAATGTTGACTCAGAATTCAATGCATTTTTAATTCTGAGGACAATTAATGAAGCTTTGATCAGCAATTGTGGACTATCTGCATGGATAAAAATATAATTCAGTACTCACTGCAGTGAGTGACAGAGAGCGCATTTTCTCGCCGACGAAAATGTGGTCACGGACCGACAGACAGAAAGACAGACGGACAGACGGAACTACATGACGAGCTTAATAGCGCCTTTTTTCCATAATCGAGAAAATGAGCTAAAAACCTCTCATCGCAGTCAGCAAGTCCTTAATGCCCCATCAAGTATAACCGGGAAAACTTCCCCTCATTATCACTACATGAAACCTTACCGTGCACCCCTCCAACCATGATAACCACATGAAACCTCACCGTAACATCATACACACTAATCAAGCCACACAAGCATACCTCCTTAGTATCCTTATCCTTAGTATTTGTTTGGGACATAGCAGTTCCAGGCCACGATGGATCGCCGCCTCTGGTTATCGATGGATCGCCTCACACAACTCACACTGCCTCTCAGCAGAACCATCACATCATACACACTCGTCAAGCCACACAATCACACCTCACACCACTCACTTACTCACTCGCCTACAGCATCCACATGCCGCGTCAGGATCGCGTATGTCGGAGCTGTTCGCTCGCCCCGTATGTCGGAGCTGCACACTCGTCCCGTATGTCGGAGCTGCTCACTCGCCCCGTATGTCAGAGCTGTTCACTCGCCCCGTATGTCGGAGCTGTTCACTCGCCCCGTATGTCGGAGCTGCACACTCGCCCCGTATGTCAGAGCTGCTCAGTACGCCGAGGGCCTGATTGCTCTTATGCAAATAGTGCAGCAACGTGCGACCCCAGCACCCCGTCTACCGTCCTTCATTGGGTTTCACCAAAGCCTGCGGGTTGTTCTCGAAAAGCCATGCAAGAGCGAAGCTCTCTGCTGCACTAACATTAAGCAAGGCCTTGAATATTTGATGTCTCTCTGTGTCCTGGGGCCAGCGAGGGGTTCTAGCAAGGTCTGCCGCCTCTACACGTGGTCTTGCAACTCTGTGTGTGGATACGTATAGTGGATATGTTAGCTTGTTCAAGCCTGATTTAGTTTAGAATTCGGGCGCCAACAGCGTTTTGAATGAGAAAAATAAGTTTGCTTTAGTCAATAATTAGAATGTAGAATGAATTTAGAAATTTTAACGTAACAACAATGAAGGAATATTATTAATATTTTCAAAATTTTCTCCTTGAAGCGAAGATAACGTGAAAACATATTTTATTTAGGTTTTCCGTAGAACTGGAATATGTCAACAGAATGTACACAAGCCACCCATTAATCCATGAAAAATTAATACCATCTATAATGACAAATGAAGTGGGTCGGCCGAATTAGATAAGAAATTTTATAGGGTTCCATTCGTGATAACGCAGAGATAATTTTACTAGATTGTTTTGATGACAATATATACTCAAAACTGGACTTGCAAAAAGAGGCTTTCAACCAAGATACCCAGGTTTTACATTTGGTTGATCTTGGATGAAATTTTCGGCTACAGTTCAGCATTGAGTTCGAGGGGATTTCGAACACATAACGTATATGCTTAATTCATTTATATTTTCATTATTCCTTCTCACGATTAAACTTTGCTAACGTTTTGAAATTTAAAATTTTTTTGTCATCTGCCACCTAAAGTTCGACAAATTACACGTTTTGTAATTTTAAAAATAAATGTATCACTTTGCGTTTTTGAGTAGTTTTTCTAGATGCTGTTGGGAGTGGAGCTCTCATTGCGTGCGTGCCTTCTGCAATTTGTTGACAAGCAAGAAACTTTGTGTTTGTTTCTTATTTACCTGCATATTCTCCTTCATCACTATTCTTATTATTAATAATATTGACTAGACAACCTATTTTCATGGCTGTGTCTTTTTCATTGTCAATTGTTGACCGATTTTTTATGTCATAGTCTCAAAATATGTCATAGAGCCATTTAGCAACGACTGCTCAAAATAGAGTTCAAGTTCAAAATTGCTACTGTTGTGCAATGGATGTACTTGCCATAAATCAATTTTAAAATTTAAATCCTAATATTATTTTTTTTCAATCTTCTTTGTGTTAGTGAAGAATCCATCGGGTTTCCGTCGTATTTATTTGTTCATAACAAGAATTTGAGTTGTTGGCAGTCAGGTAGAGCGTTATTTTCGTTTCATTTAAACATGAAATTATATGCATTCTTTTATAGAGCGATGAAACAATTTTGGATATAAACGCATCAGGCTCTTATGAAATGATTAATGAATGTTATTTAAGAAGAATTTTAGTGATATTCAGATCTTTGTTTTCTATAGTCTGTTTTCATTGTTTCTTTTTAAATAAAATCTCTCTCATGTTTTTATTCACTCATTATGAGATGAAGGTAGAAGATGGTGATGGAAAAATTGAATTTAACTCTTCATCGCCAGACACATATAACGTCAGTGCTTGTTAAAGATGTTCCTCAGTTTATAGTTTGATGTAACATGGTTTTATATCTTTTTAAAGAATAGACATCGCATTTGTTGATTGTCATTAAACGTTTTCCTCTTAAAAACGTCTTCTAGCTGCTCCAAAAACAGTTCTTCACTGTATCAGTTTTCCCTCAAATGTTTGTCAAATGTTAACCAGGGTTTAATAAAATATGGAACATTTTTGCAGTCCTTTCATGTAGCATAATTTCGCTTGTGACTAAATATTGGTAGCGGCGCGTTTTTGCCACTGTTCTCTATTTTATTAATCATAAACATAATTCTAGTTGTTCGTCTAAGGCGAAAAACATCGATTTGTTGACACTAACAACCATGCATCAGCTGAGGAGTGACTCAACAGACGAGTTTGTAAAATTTTGCGTTAACATTTTATTAAACGATTTTCGTAGAGTTAGACATTTTTGGCATTGGTGGCTACAATTCAGGGTAAAAATTTTCCGGGCAAAAAAAATTATAAAAAAACATAAAATAAAACTCATTCCAGTACAAAACTTTCACTCCATAAATAATAATAAATTGTACCATTAATTAGTGTTATCTGTAATTGAGATAATTTCTTTCGTGAGAACCATCTCCCTAGGGAAGTCATGTGGCAATTGTCGAGTGTTTGAATGATAAATTGTATCATTAATTAGTGTTTTCTTTAATTTAGATAATTTCTTTAATGAGAACCATCTCCCTAGAGAAGTAATGGGGCAAGTGTCGAGTGCTTGAATAATAAATTGTATCATTAAATAGTTTTATCTTTAATTGAGATAATTTCTTCCATGAGAACCATCTCCCTAGGAAGTCATGAGTGTCGAGATTAATGGCCATCAGACGAAGCCATCGTCTGTGTGAGGCGAGACGGCTTTTTTTCGTTCTGTATGAGATCAAAGAAGCCAAGTAATCGTCGACGAGCCACCCAGCCAATATCCCCAGTTCTATGCACAGCACAAAAATACGCTGGTTCTATTCACAACTATCCGGCTTATCATCAAACGTGGAACGATACGATGCAGGAAGCTGAATTGAAACTTGAATGCGTGTTGCATGAAGCCAAATTAAGGTTTTCATCATTTCAAATTATGCACCAAAAACTTATTTTGCTTTTAATAAAGAACTTCTAGACCGCTTCTGCTAAGGGAAAATAATGATCACTTATGATTTACGAGATGATACTAAGGTGGTGAATAAGTTTCAAGTTGCGTCTTTCAATTTCATTCTTCGGTCTTTTTCGGGATTTGAGACTGCGCTGCTTTGTGCAATGATTACATTACTTAATATGATCGAGTTATGTTTCTTTCGAGTAATATTATCGTTGTATTTATATATCATACTAATGATACTATAAGGCCAAACATACGTACGATGGAATGACTAAGAAATCACGTAAATTTCGTATTATTCCATTTATTAAGTTCCATTACAATGTTGTCATTCAATCATAAATGATAAAAATTGAGATCTAAAATCTCCATCTACAACCAGTTCTGGGAAGAATGTAGCAAATATTAAGTTCTCTATTAAATAATTATTATAAATACCTAAATAGACGTCTATAGGATATAATATTTGACACGCATATCACACGAGTCTAATTAACTTTATTCGATATGATATAAGAAACTGAATAATAATCATATTATGGAAGTAATTCAGATCGAAATAGTTCTGGTTCTAATTAATAACTTCCACAGTCCCTGGACAGTCCTCAATCCATTCAAAACATTTGTGTTTTCATTCATATTCAGGTTGTGAACTATTCAATTTCGTGAATTATTGGAAGTTCTAAATTGTACACGTGTCGTCGTATTGATAATTACATTATCTGTTCTTGCCCAACTCTAATGATTTAATATTGTAGTGTTGTCGTTGATGGTTTGTTAATAACCTAAACTATTAAACCTTCCTACGTCGATTACAACTTACCGTACGTACGCCATAAATTATTCAACTCGCTCAAAAATAAAAATCTTGTCTGGCGGGAGTGAGTTAAGCTTATCAGAAATGACAGCAGGAGCTTCATAAATCAAATCTTTATCAGGCTGTTATCCGCTTATAACACTAAGCAGTTCAGCGAGGACATTAAGTGCAAGTAAATGTGCATTATCAGGGAACTCGTGATTAAATTGAACGTTTTATGGTAGTTAACCCTGAAGGGCACTTGTTCAGAGATGACGCAAAGCATTTAATACCAAGAATCATTCAGAGAAATCACTGAGATCTTGTCCAAAAATCGGAGATATTTTGACCTTATGTGGGTCGTCCTAACCCAGTTAAGCTCGTGGCAAATGGGCGCATTCGTTCTGCTCGTGCAGCCCATTCATATATCGTGACCCATTGATATTTCTGAGTGACGTTGAGTAAGGATTCTAATGGTGCAATACGATGATTTTATAACAGAAGGTACTAATAAATGAGAATCAATTAAAATTAATATTACTGACCATAATTGAAATTAAGGTGTTTATTAATCAACTTAATGTATGATTAAGATGCATTTTGAACGCTATACCTTGAGATATAATTTAAAGACCAAAATTTTGTAGTTTAAGTAAAATTCTGAGCTGGACGATATTTATACCGACCCTTAAATAAATCAAGGGTTATGATAACTCGATCACTAGAATGAGACACGCACTGTTCTAAAATTACTTATATTATTAGTCTGCTTATATCGCAAGTTCACAAGGAATTTAAAAGCAAAGAAAACGCCAAGAAAATTCACCATATCGATATTGAAAACGTTTCGGAGTCCAGCTCCATCATCAGTTCGACTAAACTAAAAATGAATAAAATCACTTTAAAAGTCAAAATTTAAAGACAGACATAAAACCTATGTTTTCTTGGCGTTTTCTTTGCTTTTAAATTCCTTGTTCTAAATTTAAATTTAGGGCCATGCTGAGAATTTTTTCTAAGGCCGCTTTATTCATTGCCCAACTACCGCGTATCATTGATCACATGGCGTGACATTAGGCTTCCTGATATCTGTAAGTTAATGTATAATTGTATTAATTGATTATATATGTCTCAGATCACATGCAGAGGACATTGTAGCCAAAAATTGAAAACCCAAGTCGTGGCAAGACACTTTTTTCAAGGTTTTTTATTCGACTAAGAAAGCAGGTTTTCAGAGAGTTGGGAATGCCATAACCATTACGAGCCTGTAAATAACTCATAATTTACGAAGAGGTCACGAATTTTGTAATTTCTTCCAATGTGGCTGCGATCTCTCAATGTCATGCAACCTGAAAAAGTGTGTAATTAAGTAGAATCATAACATCATTAATTAGAAGAATTCAAGAAAAATATCTCTTTATGATAAAAAAAACATGTACTGAATATGCTCGAAGTTCTCTGTTATAGCAAGACAAATGTCAAGATGTAGAAATATTTAATTCTAAGAAATAACTCTGAAAGTTTTTTATCTATCAGGAAGTGGATCTGTCCTACTTAAAAGGAGATCTAGGATAGCTCCATCCAATTAATCTGTTCGTAAGCGCCGTACTTTGCTTATAAGTTCTCCTGGCTGCTCAGCAAATGAGGCAGGGTATTTGATCAAATAAACTAATATGTTAGCCTTGAATTATCAGTTATATTGGCTCTGACAGAACATATCGTTGGCTAGAGAATCCTCACGCATCCTCGTACAGTCGCCTGTCTAGAGAATCCTTACCCATCTCTCGTACAGTCGCCTGTCTGGAGAATCCTTACCCATCTCTTGGACAGTCGTCTGTCTAGAGAATCCTCACCGATCTCTCGTACAGTCGCCTGTCTAGAGAATCCCTACCCATCTCTCGTACAGTCGCCTGTCTAGAGAATCCTTACCCATCTTTCGTACAGTCGCCTGCCTAGAGAATCTGTGCCCATCTCTTGTACAGCCGATGTCTATAGAATCCTTACCCATCTCTCGTACAGCCGATGTCTATAGAATCCTTACCCATCTCTCGTACAGCCGATGTCTATAGAATCCTTACCCATCTCTCGTACAGTCGCCTGTCTAGAGAATCCTTACCCATCTCTCGTACAGTCGCCTGTCTAGAGAATCCTTACCCATCTCTCGTACAGCTACTTGCCTTACCCATCTATCGTACAGTCGCCTATTTAGGGAATCCTTACCCATCTCTCGTACAGCTACTTGCCTTACCCATCTATCGTACAGTCGCCTATTTAGGGAATCCTTACCCATCTCTCGTACAGTCGCCTGTCTAGAGAATTCTTACCCATCTCTCGTACAGCTGCCTATCTCGCCCACCTCTCGTACAGTCACCTGTATAGAGAATTCTTACCCATCTTTTGTACAGCCGCCTGCCTCAAACCATCTCTTGTACAGCCGCCTGTTTGCTGTGGATCATAAATTTCGTTTATCTGCACTTCCAACCATGAATTCGTCAACACGAACGACATTCATTACTCAGCTAGTAAAAGCGTTGCGGATACGAAGGATAAATTTGTTAGCCAGTTAGCGCCCAAACGAGAAGCCAATCCATATCAGCCCGCTGGCCGTTCCTTGACTTAAGCCTGGAAATTTGCAAGGAAATTTGCCGTCTTGAAGAATGGGCGTGCCGGGGCAAAAGTGTTAATTACACTGTCGGGAGCAATTGATTGCTGCGAGACCGAGCGTCCTGACCGTGTCCCGTGAGACCGAGCAACTTGTGGAGTCCGGCCTGTGTGAAGGATCAATCTTTTGTTCTCATACTATGGTTATAAGTTTATAAGTTGTTAGTTCACACCCAATGTTCACTATATAGTCACTTGTGGAGTCCGGCCTGTGTGAAGGATCGCTCTTCAGTTCTCATACTCTGGTTATAAGTTCAGGTTATAAGGGTATAAGTTGCTAGTTTTTATCAGATACAGCGATGAATAAATAGTGTCGATTTCCCTAGAGAATTACCCTAGAGAATCGAAACGAAGCAAAAAGCTGTAGGAAAGTCAGGAAAGTTATTCTATAAAAATGGAAGAAAGGATATAGAAATCATATATTCGCTTCTATATTTTTTTACTGTTACGAGTATAATAACCAAGATGCTCACCTACATCAGAATTTTCTCGGAAAAAACAAGCTGTTCATAGATGACAACTTAATTCCAAGCAGGTATTTCTCTACTTATCTAAATTTCACGTATGAGTATGCATGGAGAGCGACTAATATTGCTGGGAATTATAGTACGTGATTATACTGATAGTTTTCCTGTAAAATATTATGATACGACTAGCACTCTTGGGCGTTCTTGAATGCTTCTCGACTGGGAATTTGGCTCCTATAGCCTCTAATAAAAGTGAAATGAGTAATTTAACCCTCTATCGCCGCATGTCACTCTCCGGGAATATAACTTCCAAGTTAAATTATACGTAAACTATCGAGTGTAGCAACTTGAGGACGTTTGTACGCAACAGAGAACATTTTAAAGTTGTCGTACGTGGCGGCAACCATCAGTGCAAGTCATTTTGCGCTCCTTTCTAGGAAGTATAGGCTTTTTTGCGACGTATCCTTTTGGGGAGTAGGCTTGTGACAATATTGCTCCGGTTACTCATGGCAGTTGGTAGATGGTTAACATCGATATAAGCGTGCCAGTTGAGACGGGATGTACATTTATGCAACTAGCTTCACCAGATTGGCGGAACACCAGGCTATGATGTTTTAAAATTGGAAACCGATTTATTCTGATTGTTATTTTAAATTTGAGAAATTGTGCTTCCACTAGTCTTCAGAATGTTTATTTTATTTTAAAATATGGTAGACGTTCTTTGCGCTCACTTGGCTATTGAATTCCTGTCACTTTTCGATTTTGGCAATAAATAGCCTCGAAATATTGTAATTATGTGATATTAGGGCTCATGACATCCACGCCAAGTGGAAAGATGATGAAAATTTAATTCTTTTCCCAGTTGATATTTTCCCCTTATGAAGTCTAACCAAAAACAGCTGTCGAATTATACGTTTTAAATATGAAAGTCGGAGCTAAAATCAACGAGTTTTGACAAGGTTAAAGATGTGTTCCATGTTAACCTTGTTTATGTATGCGTTAAAATATGCAATGTATTCTTTTGATCCTTGCTGGTCGCAAGGGGTAGTAGTGTTTATGTTCGACGTCACTCATTTACCTTCTCAGACATCAGTTATATACTTAACGTGTTCCGTTATATACTTAACGTTAAGTTATATACCTAACATGTAAGTATACTGCAACGTTGTTCCGGTATACTGCAAGTCATGTTTTTCACTAAACGGGATCAAAAGGGTATATTAGTCGTGTTTTTATAAGGGCCTACTAAAGATTAGTACAGGAGTACAGAGCAGAGGTCGCAATCTCTAAGTAGCAATTCGTTGATTTTCTAAATAAGATGGAGCATATTTTTCAGTTGGAAAATTTGTAATATCTATCGAAATAAGTAAAAAATATTTTGATTAAAATGGAAAAAATTAGGAAGAACTTCCAAACTATAGTGATTAATTGGCGTACTGCCGTAAACTTGTTTATGAAATATTTTATCAACATTTCTTTTCGTTAAACATAAGTTATTTGTTTCGCAGAGCGAAATATAAATCAAATAAATAACTTGGGGAAATTAGTGATATATACTTTTAACTCTTGTATGTCACTTCCATTATTTGAATTAATTTTACGGGTCTTGCAGGAATACAGTGGAGATCATAAATTCAACACTATGTATATTCAGCATTTGATCCATTTAAAACAATTATTGACGATAATAAATATAAATTGTCCGCACGAAATTCAACCATACAAAGTTTCTTCTTCCTTGCTCAGACATTGTAAAAATTGAGCTGCATCATTTACCACATTCGCAAGCCATATTAATAAAGCTTATTTGATTCTATCATTCCATAAACATTAGTGATAACAATTGCTTGAACGTTGAGAAATGTCGTTAAATGCTGAACGTGAATTAATGTAACCATTTCTTAGTTTATTCCTTGCAGCCAATATGGCATAAATTCCTTCGTGAAAGAAGCAGAGGTTTGTAAGGGACCGAGAAGCAGAATTTCTTAACGCAATTTTACTGTCGTCGTCATGTCAATGGACGAAGCAGTGCATTATTGATGGCTTTAATGCTCTCAGGGTTATGGCTTTGACTGCCTCAGGCAGAAACCCACGGAGGACGCCCGCCGTGTTTGAGGAGTAAACTCGGCAGTGCTCTTGTCAACACTTCTCCGCGATATGAAAAATAAGAAGAGGCCTGGGGCCTGGGCTTGACTCAACGCCGTACTCGATTGCCATTACACTCACGCTTTCTGTCAATATTAAAAGCTTATCATAACGCAAACGGAATTTTCCATCAAGTTCAAACATCGGAGGACGTTTGAAGTTCGTTCGGAACTCAGCTCGCCGTTGCCACAGCACAATTTCCTAGTTTGCAAAAATTTAACGATTGGCTTAAATATCTCCAGATAATCTGAACACAATGTTGAAACTAATCTCCCCAAATTTTTATTTCTGAGCAGTTAAATATTTCAACAAGGGGTTAATTTTTTTCTTGTTTACATTCGGATTCAGAGTAGAAATGCAATAAAATTTTTATTTTTATGAAAAATTCAGGTCATCTCGGAAATTTCTGCAATTCATTGGTTGATAGAGAAATAGCTTCAAGTTCTTTTGACGTATTTCTTGCGCCAGCATGAGGAGTTTTTGTCCATCAGTTTGCAAAGTCGAAACAAATTTTTTGTAAATATTGGTCCTAAAATTCGATTGTTCTTAATTAGTTATGTAGTTGATTTATATCGTGATTCTGAAGCATGCTTTGTTCTCTGGAGCTCCATTTAGAGAAATTAACTTCGTGGCAAGTATTGTAATAACTTTTGTTTATACTTTTTAAATACAGGTTTCATTGAAGACCACACAGTATTTCTTTTTGACAATCTTCTTATTGTTTTTTCTCTATTCGGCGAATTAGGCTCTTGATAGGAAGTGAAAATCCAAATATCAGGTTTCCAAGGGACATTTTATTATAATTTTACGACGTTTCGAATGCAACTTCATTCATTATCAAGTATAGGATGAGTTTCGCAACAACTGAATTTGAAATTTTGAAATGACATTAGTACAAACATAGGTATAGGTAACTTTTTAAATATTAGAGTATTGGCTCACCTTCCAGTGGTAGAGAGCGGGACATAAAAACGGCGCTCAATATTTCAGCACGGCTATCATTTGTGCTGTTATCATGATTTGTTCTAATTACTTAATTATGCTTATGTTTTCCAACTTGAATTTTGTGCTGAATAATTATATAATAAAAAAATTCGCTTATAAATAATTATTCCGTGGATAACAAACAAGAGTGTTGTTGAAATCGCGGAATCCCAAAATAACATGCTTGCGGTTTCTTATTAATCAGACAGCGTTGTTTAATTATTTTTAGAAAATTAATTAATTTGTAAATAATTGAAGATATTTTCCCGAAGTTTCATGTATATATTTGTTTATGTAAAGCCACAGAGCATTCATTTTGCATAGTAGACATATCTCTGAGAAATATAAGAATGATTCATAGTTATATACCGTTGCCATGACGTGGCAGGTGATTTTTTTATGCAGTTATGAACCGCATAATGAATCATCAGCAAATTGTGATTTCTCACGGTAAATTAAACTAAATATTCATGCCATGATAATGTGATCATTCGAGCAACCGGAATTAAATTATTAAAAAGCACTGCAAGGTATAATGAACAAGATAATAATAAGATTTAATATAATAGGTGTTGTTGTGTCTATTTTGTGATGGCCTACAGGAACGCTGAGACGTCAAAAGCCTGCGGCCAGTTTTCAAGCTGGGATTTTGTTAGTGAAAAAATTTTAATGCTCTTCCTTCCGGCCACATCCAACCCTTTCCGGCAGCGAAAGTAAACCGCGGAACACACAAGCCCACACATTTCTTGTTTGTAGCATATTCAGTGTATAATGAATATTCAGATTGTAGAAAAAAGAAATTATTCATGAAATAGGTGTGTGTTAGGCTGTTAGCCTTGTAATTAAGTAGAAGACATTTAACGTATTGTAAGACTGAATGTACAAGTTTTATCCTTTTTGTACCATCGTCGCATTTTCTTTATATCAGTGCCTTGTAAGAAGTTAAAAAAGAAATGATTTTGCGCATCGAATGAACAATGCGAATTGTTCGGCGAGCATTACAGATGCTAAGAGATGAGTTTCTTAGGTGAATATAATGAAAGTTAGAGAGATAAAAATATGTGTATGTTCAGGTGGCCAAATTCGAAGATAAATATAAGTTTAGTGTAATTTTCAAGGTTAAAAAAATTTTGAGAGGTAATTTAGCATGAATGCTAAGAAATAATGCATGCAATATAAATAGAAATAATTTAATAATGAATGCTAAATGAATAATGAGCGGCCACGTTCAATATTCTAGATTTGTAATCAATTTCGTGAAATAATATAAATATTTTGGCTTCGAAATTGTCCAGAAATTCTTATCATGTTTTTTTATCTCTTGCTTGACACATCTTTGTCGACGAGGAAAAAAGTGGTCGGAGACGAGGTGCTGATATTCCGGAAACCAGGAACGAAAAAGTTAAAGACTCTAAATTACTTGGTAATTGGATCCGGTGAAACGGATTCGGTGATTGATGAAGTTGTTACCTCTGAATCATCGACAAAAGTGAAGGGAATCAACAACTTAGCTCTGCGCCGAACTTTCCTTAGCGAATTTATCATGTCGAGATGTTCGGTCTCGCCACTACCGAAAAAAATATAACTCAGTACTCACTGCAGTGAGTGACAGAGAGCGCATTTTCTCGTCGACGAAAACTTGAGGTCACGGACGGACAGACAGACAAACGGACAGACGGACGGACATGACGAGTACAATAGCGTTTTTTTTTCATAAATGAGAAAATGCGCTACAAACGTTAGTTGCAGTTTATTTGGAATCGGTGAGAGGAAAATTATGTAGCTGCCCTGCAAGGGGGTACAATATTTATAAGCGACGATTTGCTCAGTATTTCATTTAGTGAACATAAATTCCTTCTTTAAAAAGTTCATTCATAATTCACTTTTTATTGTTATATACTTTCTGGGTATATTTTCATTGCTACGTTGGAATAAAAAAACATTTCTGAAAATTATTTCAGTCTTATTATGACAGAAATAAAACATAGATAAAATTTTTTCGCGTATATTTTCGTGATATTAGTTTTGTGAAATTTAGTTATTCATTAAAAAGGGCATATTTATTTGGTATGCAATGCTCCTAATTATCTTTGGTGTGTTATCTTTACATATTTCGATCTAATAAAATTTAATTTTGTCCAAATGCATTCGTCGGTTCAGGACGTGGCTCGACTATATTACATTTTTTTACATTATCTTCATTGCTGACTATTGGATCGCTCCCAAATCGTTCTTTTCAGGATTCCGCAACGTTAATCCAGCCGTTTTAAATTATGTAAATGTTATTATTTTATTGCTGCTTGCTTTTGACGTTATAATGGAGACTTGTAAACCCAGTGAACCTCATTAAATTTGTTGTAACGCCTCCAAGACAAAACACCTTAGCACGTTGGTGTTTGGGTTTAATGATGTAGTCGGATTTCGGGGCAAAATGTCTAATCATTACCAAAAACTTGCTGAAAATTTTTATGATATATGATTTTAATTAGGAATGTTGGAAGTTTATTTTGCATCGTGATTGAGGATTTAAATAAAATGAATTTACACGTATCAGTCGGTGGGTATGAGATCAGGAAATTCGAGCGCGGCAATAATAAGAAATTTAACGTAAAGCCTTCGTTCACCAGATATTTTTCAAACAATGATCATTTGCTACCACTCAAAACAATATTATGGTTTTTTAGTATATGTATTTTATAGTATCATTTGCTACCACTCAAAACAATTTTATGGTTTTTTAGTAAATAAAACAGGTTTCACAGCCCATGTGCCTCACAGTAAACATTATTGTACTCATTTTAAATGCATAAGGGAAATCATCGTTAGCTATTGGACTTCATTTATTCATTATGTCAAAATTAGGAACGTATTTCTTATACTTACATTACGATTTTTTACATCAAAAAATATCGGTGAATTTTTACTCTGGTGAAACTGTATATTATGAAACTGTTAATTTTTGGTGAAACTGTATATTATGCCGAGCTACAAAGGAATTATAGAAACGTGTATCTTAACCGTCTGCCAGCCATAAAAGTGAAGGAGAGATGCATTCGTTGCAGCAGCTCGAGCCAGCACGAGGATGGCCTGAAGCCTATTGGTACGTGTAGGTCATTTCCTCTATAGCTTCCCTAATGTCATGTCGTCTATTGACGCCCTCTTTGTCGTCATGAATGTTCGACGCAGCTGCATTGAGTTCCTCTCAATGAATAGTTTTAGCTGCCCTGTAGCAGCACAGTGTGATCGAGCTGAAGAGCTCCAGGCTGCGTTTACGAGCATTTCATTGCACAACAACTCGTTCCCCAGCGCGAATAATTTTCATTATTGTTCTTTTCAAATCACCATTCCGTCGAGAGATGGAATCCAATTACATTGCTACGTTATTCTCTTGCAGAAAGAGGGACTAAATCGCGCTATTAATTTTTATTGTTACTTCTTCCAACCACAGTCAAATCTATGATATAAATTAAACATGATTTAGACACTGAGTCGAATAAATAATTGCCTGGATGCTGGTGGCGTAACATAGTGGCAATAAATCTTTCGGTAATGAGAACGCAAAATTCTCACGAAGAATTGTTGATTTTCCTATTCAAGGAATATCATATCTCTTTTTTCATCTTCGATGGTTCATTAATAAATGTTGGACAGACATCAATTTTGCATATGGTGCCGAAATAGAAGCATTATAATTATTTGTGAGACTTACATTTGGTTAAACTTTAACCTTTCCCCATTCGAAGGCATAATAAACTGAAAGCATGATTGTTATAATAATTAAAATTACTTCTGTTACATTTGAATATTGTAATTGAGAATAACAATCAATCCTGGTTGAGACAACGCCACAGCGTGGTTGCAGAAGACGTTAGTTGTTTTAGCTTCCAGTTCCGGTGTTTCTGATTTGCGCATTCTAGAATCATTGTATATTTTTAAACAGAGGCCGAGTTTGAATTTAGCTTTTAGCTCATACCCGCTTGAAATTGTAAATAGGTAGGTTTTGCAGCTTAGGTTTATTCGTTGTATTTTTGACTGTCCTAATCACTGATTTATCTGTGTTCTAGAATTTTCGAACTGATGATGGAGCTGGACTCCGAAACGTTTTCTTTAAAGATACTATGAATTTTTGTCGATTTTTCTTTGCTTTTAAGTTTTTAGTGAATTTCCTATTCAAGCAAACGAGTGATATTATTACGTTAGTTGTGTTTGAACAGTAAAGCTTCACTGCCCATAGATTTTCATTTGCCTCCACATAAGCTCTTGTGATGGCAACGTTCGCTGCTTCGTTTTTAGCGTGACAGCGAAGTGACAAGTCATACTTTGATTCATCCATGCCTTGATATACTTGAGGAGTTTGTATTTCCATCACCGATAAATTAATACCAAATTACCAAATTAGCTCAATTGTAATGCCTCATGACAGAGACTATCGTCTCTCTTAATATAGTAATCATAAAAAATCAGACTTAGACACGCAAGATACGAATTCACATTCCCAAGTTATGAATAAATTCATTGGATAAACTCTCCACTTCTCGACTGCATTCGTACAGCTTATTTAGGACGGATTTGTCTCCCGTGCGTATTTTTGTTCGTATCTATCAATAAATCAACTTTTTAGGCGCAAACGCATATCATACAAATATCTCAGCTCAAATTATTGCTATCCTGACAGATAATATTTCTCCTTTTTAGCGCGTTTTCTTATTTATGGAAAAAATGCACTATTGTGATTACCATGTCCGTCTGTCCGTCTGTCCGTCCGTCTGTCCGTGACCTCAAGTTTTCCTCGACGAGAAAATGCGCTCTCTGTCACTCACTGCAGTGAGTACTGAGTTTTATTTTTTCACCATATGAATGGACCATATCATTCCTCTATTTCATATCACCTGACAGCTTAGATATTATTTTGCCTGCCTGAGTCAGCTGACTCCCCGGCCCTGCGCCGGCCCCGAATAGGCTGTATTCAGATCACGCAGCGCCGTCGTGCAGGCCGAAGCACGCCTTTATTTACGGCGAAACTTCGTAAAATGTGCACGTCGCGAGACACACAAGAAATTCCAGCCTCAAAATGAGAATTGAATATTGTCTCGCACGAGTTCCAGAACTAGAGTCTGTCTTCGATCACCATGAGTTAAGCGCCATAGTTTATGTTTTCTCTCTGATAGTTTATTATGGCTCAGTGATCGGTACTAACTGGGAAAGAGTATCAGCTTGCTTGAAATAAACAATCTGAAGTAAAAACCTCAACTGCGTGTTTCTGCAAATTTTAATGAATAAATTGTATATGTTGTGTTTTTATTGTGTGTGATACATTGCCAACACTCTAATTTTAAAATAAAATCTTTGGATTCCCATGCAATTTATCAAATCGCATTGTATTTTACTGGAATGAAGAACGGACCAAAAATGACAGACTCTTGTTCATTTGAGGTGGTATTTTCATTTGCCGGCTTAAAATTTTGAGCCTTGTAATTTTTGTAATTGTAATTTTTGAGTGTAAATTAAACACTGAACTCGTTTATACAGTACGCGAAATACAAACTCGGCGCGAAACAAACTCGGCGCGAAATACAAACAGGATGTTTCCGTGAATCACCATGATTTTATCTACTGAGCTTCCTGGAGTGTGTGCAGGTTGTAGATTAATAGAATTCTTTCCTATGAACTCCCATTTTTCTTATTTTCTTAGAGCTGCTCTAGGCTTACTTACTGTTATTAAAGAACTGTTCCCTTGACTATTTAATATTCGAAAGTTCAGTGTTCACAGCACTGGGAACACTCGTCGGGCAGCCTGAACCTCCGGCTCACGAATGTCTCCCTCTTCTCTTCTGGTTTAGGTTTCTGGTTCTGGCTTTCTGGTTCAGGTTTCTGGTTCTGGCTTTCTGGTTCAGGTTTCAGGTTCTGACCTTCTGGTTCAAGTTTCAGGTTCTGACCTTCTGGTTCAGGTTTCAGGTTCTGACTTTCTGGTTCAGGTTTCTGGTTCTGGCTTTCTGGTTCAGGTTTCTGGTTTTGGCTTTTTGGTTCAGGTTTCTGGTTCTGGCTTTCTGGTTCAGGTTTCTGGTTCTGGCCTTGTGGTTCAGGTTTCTGGTTCTGGCTTTCTGGTTCAGGTTTCTGGTTCTGACCTTCTGGTTCAGGTTTCTGGTTCTGGCCTTCTGCTTCAGGTTTCTGGTTCTTACCTTCTGGTTCAGGTTTCCTGGCAATATTTCTGGCTCGACTTTGCCCTCTTGAGTCTCAAAAAGCGATCCTTGCTTCCAGTCTCGACAGTCGGAGACAGAGATTACGTTAGCGCAGATCCAAGAATTCCAAATCCGATTTATGGAAGAGATTGACCGAACGTTTTTCCAGGCTTCGATGCAGAAGAGCGAGAGAACGCACGAGTATCTCACAGGTTCCCTGCTCGAAATTCTTTTCAGGGTCGCACAAATAATTTTCTTAATTTCAATTTCATTCATCTTTAAATTCATTTAGGGGTTTTCATAATTTCTCAAGCGCTTAAAATTTTTGAATTAACTTTGGTGTACCCTGTATAACTTATGACGACTCTGCTTGATCTTTAGTCTTGTCGACTTTTTACTCAGCGTCTCTACTTAAATCATAATAATTTATATCCATGTTCCCTCTCAGCATCTTCTCTTCTTACTATGATAAATTTGGTCGCTGCCGGATTTGCTCTATCGATGTTTCATATTAATGTGTTCTCTGTACTATTGCTATTATTTGTTCTCAATTGTGTCCACTTTCTTAGTCCATAAAACATCGCTCATATCTTTCAATTTATACTTACTTCTGGTTATGAAACATTTTCCCCAGTGCTCGACTTTTCATATGCTCGCGACGTATAACATGTTGGGGTTTCACATAGCATGTTTTTTCTTACGTAGCATGTTCTCGTCTCATATTGCATGCTTTGGTCTCACACATAGCATGTTAGGTCTTACATGGCATGTTGGGTCTCACAGAGAACGTTATGTACTCTCACTTATAGCATGCTATGGTTTCCAATAGCTGTTGATCTCTCACATAGCATGTTGCGGTCTCAAAAAGCATATGTTGGATCTCACGTAGCATTTTGGGTTTCAAATAGCATTTCGGGCTCAGAGAACATTTCGGTCCTCGCATATCATGTTGGTTCAAACATAGGAAGTTGCTAAGGGTTTCACATAGAATGTTGGGTTATGTACAGAATTTAGGGGTCTCGCATAGCATGTTGGGCTCAGCGAACATATCGGTCCTCGCATATCATGTTGGGTCGAACTACGGAAGGTGCTGAGGGCTTCACATAGAATGTTGGGTTATGTACAGCATTTTGGGGTCTCACATAGCATGTTAGGCTCAGAGAACATATCGGACCTCGTATATCATATTAGGTCGAACTGAGGAAGTTGCTTAGGCTTTCACATAGAATGTTTGGTTATTTACAGCATTTTGGGGTCTCACATAGCATGTTGGGCTCACAGAACATATCGGACCTCGCATATCATGTTGGTTCAAACTACGGAAGGTGCTGAGGATTACAGATAGAATGTTGGGTAATTTTTGGGGTCTCTGCTATGTGAGACCCCAATCATTTTGGAGTCTCACATAACATGGTGGGGTCTCTCCCATCTTCTTCACTCCAAGACACCGTCTTGGCATGAAGCTCCCCTCCCCACATCTGCCGTCTTCCTCTTTGCCCTGAGGCAGGAAACCAAAACTTCCTCTTTGCATCGGCACCATTTCCTCCTCAGCCTCCTCACTACACATTTCCTCCTCAGCCTCCTCACTACACATTTCCTCCTCAGCCTCCTCACTACACATTTCCTCCTCAGCCTCCTCACTACATTCTCTCAATTCCATAGTTTATTTGAATGGCCGTTCATTCTCGTTCATTCATCTCTATTCTACCCCTCATGTTTATCGCGACGTATTACCATATTCATAACATATGTACTATATAATAGTAATTTATTTACTATATTCAGTTTTCTTTAATCTCATCAGTGATGGTGAAAATTCTCAATAATTTAGTTCGGAAATTCATGTCGCAGGTCGCGTCGGTAAAAACATGAGGATTTTACTAACTAATTTAATTTTTTAGCACAGTAAATCAAAAGATATCCATATAGGTTAGACCGCCGGCATCTCATAAATAACTGTTTTTAACTGCAAATACCAACCAATTCAATAATGTGGACACTAATAAATCAATGAATAAGTAATAATAATTATTTAATAAATTTAGAATAATTTTATGAAATTGACGTTTATTATTTTATAGTTTAAAAAAAGGGATTGGTTTATGTTTTTATCAGAAAAAACTACTTACACTGCAGCGTTAAATGAAATATTATCAGAACTTTTATTATCTGTGATTGAAACTTGTGTCGATCAAATTTCAACTTTCGAAATTGTGATTGGAGAAGAATAAAGCCTGGGTCATATAACAAACGAAAATTACTGTATATAACCCTTAGCTCATATCGTCTCTAATTTGCTAATATAAGAATTTGTTGGCAATTTCTTCTTAATTTTTGAAGCATTTTATAAATTTTATGAGTGATTTGAGTTTGAGAATGCAACATTTATTTGTCTACTCCGTGGGCGTAATTATTTGAACATGTTTTAATTTTCTACAGCGCCAAAGACAGATCGAGCTGGTCTGATTCATGCCTCCACTTACTCATATATTGTACACCTTGGCGTGAATATTTTTAGAAAATTTAATTGATTCGTCATCTTTGCTTTTAAGTTATTAATTTATTTTCTTAATCAAGTCGAAAGGGAAAATTTAGCGTAAATCATGTATAGTATATTGGCGCCGCTGCCTGGTAATTTTCATGTCAAAAAATACTTTGATAACTTAAGTACAATTTAGCATCATATGCTATCAATGGATTAAAAAGTGCATCAATTTTTAAATGAATATGAATAACATACGTTTAAAAATTACTTTTTAATGACAACACTTCTAAACAATCCAGTGTCTCCAATGTTAAAGATGTAAAACGAATTTCTCATTTTATTTTTGAATATTATAAAAATTAATTTTTCAATTTTTTGATATATAAAAATTTTTTCCAATATTATTTATTCTGTCAATTGATTCATGCATTGCTTCAAACTTCCCACATGTGTGCAAAATTTCAGATCCATTGGACAGGTAAAAGTGTGTCAAATATCAGTTATAAGATTTGTTGCTGACAAAATTATTTTTTCAATTTTTTTAATATTGAAAAAAAATGTTAATTTCTATAATCATTTATTTTATCATTTGATGCATGCATTGTCTCCAACTTTACGCAACTGTGCAAAATTTCAGATCGATAGGATAAGTAGAAGTGTGTTAAATTTTGATTATAAGATTTGTAGCAGACAGACAGACAGACAGACAGACAGACAGACAGACAGACAGACAGACAGACAAACAAGAAGAGAAGTTAAAGAGACGTGTTGTAAAATTGAGCAACGACCAACGGAAATATGCATGTTACGTGCCAGACATATTTTTCGTTGAAAATAAAGGAAAAACAACGCCAAAGAAAACATAGAAAAAATCCTGTACATTTTTCTTCATGCTATATTAAAACCAAAATGCAACCGAAGATGTTGTATCAAATTTGTGCGTCTTCAAAGTCATTCGCAACATCGGCGCTCCATTCACAGTCGTACGAAAGGAGGAGGTGGAAGGGGTGTTCGCCCCCCGGCCGTAATTGCCCCGGTGCCTGCAATGAGTTTACCGGGCCATTTGCCCCCCTGTAGCGTGCCGATTGGCTGAGCAGGTGAAAATTCTTTCTCCAAACCAGCGGGAAATCCAATGCTAGATTAACTGGCCGTGTTTTCTCTGCAAATAAAACGTGCACTTCATTCGGTGGGATTGCGTGGTGAAGTAGTGAAGGAAATTACCACACCGGGGGACTTTAGGGGGATTTTTTCGTCGCCCTGTTTTTCGTGGAACTTCGTTGTGAAGTGATGTTTGTTTGAAAATTTATTTGCTGTCAATAGATTGAGATTGCCGCCAAAAAGCTCGAATTTGTTTTCATAGAGCTGTACGAGCTTCAATCGATTTAACCCCATATGTGAATTCAATTTTATAATATTTTGGATATCTTTATAATCACAACTAAATTTATTATATTTTTCTAGCGAATAATTTATTCTTTATCCTCGATAAATAACTTGTATGCATTTTGATTTGATTTCTTAAACACGAGCTTTTTTCCTGATAATAGCGATAAATTTTCATAAAAATTAATTATGTGTATAATAATTTTTGTACATCCATAAGAGCTAGCAATCATGCTTTGAATTTCGCTAGTAAGCCAGATTTCGTCAGTACCAAACATTAATTTCCGAAATCGTTAATTAATAACACTTAATCACCATGTCCGGCACCATATAAAAATTCATGTAATTTCTGATCGTCTTCACACGTTAGAATAGGATACAAGGGCCTACTTTTTAGCGCATTTTCTCATTTATGGAATAAATGCACTATTGTGCTCGTCATGTCCGTCTGTCCGTCCGTCTGTCCGTCTGTCCGTGACCTCAAGTTTTCGTCGACGAGAAAATGCGCTCTCTGTCACTCACTGCAGTGAGTACTGAGTTATATTTTTTCCGGTTTGTTTTTCCGGTCCGGTTTGTTCAAATACCGGACGCGATCTCGCAACGGTCATCTTAAGAACGTGTGCGCTGCCTTAACTGTAAACGAGTTCAGCACAGCATATCAACAACCGAGGGGAAATACTGCGCATAAATAGCGATTGGAATTTTATAATTTGCGTATGTTTCATCTGATAAAAATTTACATACTTGAGTCCAGGAGCCATACTTTCAAAACTCGCTAAGTGAACGTAAGTACTTACGCTCTATTTTCTTGTCTATGATTGGTGGATTTTGCTTGAAAGGCCTTCAATGATTGGCTGATGAACTTACGATCTCTTAAGTTTTTTTGAAAGTATAGGCCCAGGTTTATTTAAATTCGAGTTAAATTTTAGGAGTTATGAATACTAATTCTATTTAAGAAACGGCTGAACTAATAGTCGTGAAATTTTAACAGACTTTTTACCGTTTTAGAGTGAATAAATTTCTAGATTTGACCACAAACCTTCAACCCAGTCGTTCATTCACGATTGTGTCAACATAATAATTGATAAATTATGATTACACTGACTGTTGAATGCATGATTAAACAGTTAATTTGAGTCTTCCTCCAATTTGCCTGCTTTAAAATAATGTGGCACGTCGAGCAATGAGTTGCATTGACTGTGGAATTTAATAAATTCGAATATTCTCTGTAATATTCTAAACCATAAACGAAGAGTAAATCAATAAGAATTATTAAAAAATATTCATATTGCTTCCCGTCAGACAAACTATTTAGGTACACTGATGTGTCCGAGTTTATCTTCAATTTGTTTACCTTTCAAATTGAACTTCTTCTTAATATTTTGATGGAAATTAATGAACTGTTGCACATCTGTAAAAGAAGTCGTGAGGTGAGAACTGTAAATTAAATTTATGTCTTTTCCTACGACTCTTAGTGCATCAAGCAAGGCTCATGAATATGCAATTTGTACTCATTTATTTGCGGCCTTGGATTTAAAAATTACCTAACCTAATTTAAAACATTAGGTTTTAAAAATTGTTTTATATTAGTACAAATTCATGATCTAATAGTGCAATTTGACTGAAAAGTTAGGTCCAAAGAAGTAGAGTCGTTCAAAGGCACAAAAATCGAAGAACCAGCTTCAGAGGATCGAGAAAAACTCGTTAAATTTTTCTGTTTTGAAGTCCTCTTTAGAGTTCAGAGGATTCTTCAAGAGGCCGAGTCTAGCTGAAGGCAACGTTAGGGAGGCCATAACAACTTGTTTTGGAAAGCCTTGCACTGAACTACATCGCTGAAATAAATGTGGTGAGCATTCATGGTAATTCATTAAAGCTTAATGAGGTGGTCGAGTTCCACGGCACTCTCATTAGTGAAGCATTGCAGGCGCTGTGCTTGCGGTGGTCGCCATGTGAAGAAAACAAGCTAACGTATCTACAAGCACGGTGTCAAATTCAATTCCCAACATTATATATGGCAGTTCATACAATAATTGGATGCTTGCACTCAAAATATTTAGTTAATAGGTAAACAAGGATGATAAACAAACTTCTATCGGATTTCACCATCTAGTGACCGTACTCGCGAGAATTTCAGATTTGATCCTTAAATACTAAGGATCGTTCCAGGTAAATTTCATCCGATATTTGTTTTGGTCCTGCCCACGGTCATGCTGATGCGCCACCTTCGACACCTCTAGTCTGTACTCACGCGCCACCAAAGGAAATTGCAACTTGTTTTCTCATGTCTTGAGCCTGTGACATAACTGGTCCCTCTACAAGTTTGGTTTCGGTTGTACCACTACGCCTCAGTAGCTTAATTTATTGTTTTCATACCACTTTTTTCTCGGACGTGAATCCTTCACTTCGCTACTTTATGTAATCAAATATAGGATGCGGTTACCTTCAGAGCTGTTTCACATTAAATGAATTCCTTTAAATGGGATACTATTACTCATGCAGCCATTTTCGTCTGCATTCAGCTCGAAAAATGTATATTTTCAAATTTACTATGTTCCGAGGAAATTGAGAATTGCAAATAATAATCTGTATGGTTATCTGGGGAATTTCATAATTTTGGACAAAAAATTTTTGCTCAATTTATTCGAAATTTATGAACATGAAAGGCTTGCATTTTTCATTCTATTGAATAAAAACTAATATTCGAAGACGGTATCCAACTCTGCCATCATTGGTACAATGTTTATTGCTAACACTATCCGTATTTTTCAAAAGTTTTTTCTTTCCCTTATAAATTTTCCTTTTAAGTTCCTTCAAGTGAACCTCAATTGCTATCTTCAGGATATCCCATTTTCTTTCCTTGCTGAAAACGACCACATCAGACTACATGAATCCTGCCTCAGCATTCACATGCAGTGCTTGAGTCGAACGCTTTCATTGAGAAATGCAGTGAAATGCAGTAGTCCGTCAAATTTCCTTGATCTCTTCGTTGCAGTGAACGTCGTAAAACGAAGCTCAGGAACGTTTTTAACCGCCAAAGCGCCTCTTCTTTCCTTTTAGCAGGATTGAGCTCACCCACACGGTCGACTTGTTTCACGGTGCACCATCAACACAGACGCTCCCACCTCTCACTATCAAATATAAAACTATTCCTCCAAATTTTGTTAATTTAATATTTCTCTTGCATAACCAAGTCTTGACGAAATGTTGAGGAGTCACTCGTATAGGAGATGAATGTAATTAGATAAATTTTATTTCTGAATCAAAATAAGACAAGTTTTCAGTGGCATGAAAAATAAGTTTTTCATCGGCTTCAATGCTTCGGACATCGATATGCGTTTCATATCATCCAGCCACGATCATAAAGTTTCATAAGGATCAGCCACGGGCATTCGTTTCAGCCATCATCAGCCTTATCTATGATCATCCAAAGGCTTCAGTTTCAGCCATCATCAGCCTTATCTATCATAAGGATCAGCCACAGGCATTAGTTTCAGCCATCATCAGCCTTATCTATCATAGTTTCAGCCATCATCAGCCTTATCCATCATTAGGATCATTCAAAGGCTTCAGTTTCAGCCATCATCAGCGTTATCTATCATAAGGATCAGCAACAGGCTTCAGTTTCAGCCATCATCAGCGTTATCTATCATAAGGATCAGCCACAGGCTTCAGTTTCAGCCATCATCAGCCTTATCTATCATAAGGATCAGCCACTGGCATTAGTTTCAGCCATCATCAGCGTTATCTATCATAAGGATCAGCCACAGGCTTCAGTTTCAGCCATCATCAGCCTTATCTATCATAAAGATCAGCCACAGGCTTCAGTTTCAGCCATCATCAGCCTTATCTATCATAATGATCAGCCACAGGCTTCAGTTTCAGCCATCATTAGCCTTATCTTTCATTGAGACAAGCCACGGGCTTCAGTTTCAGCCATCAGCAGCCGCCGTTTCGTGCCTTTGAAGTACTCTAATTGGTTGTTATGCTGAACCACAAAATTTACTCTTTCTAAAGGAAAAAATCGATTTTTTAGAGGCCTACTGAGGGTGGTATCCCGCAACTAACTTCTAATTTGACACGCTGTATTCCTCAGCCTCCAAATCAACACGGTGCAATCCTAAACCTTATAATTCAACAACGGGTAGACCCAAGCCTCCTAATTCAATACGCTGTAGCCCCAAGCCTCCTAATTCAACACGCTGCAGCCCCAAGCCTCCTAATTCAACACGCTGCAGCACCAAGCCTCAGAATTCAACACGCTGCATGTAGCCCCAAGCCCCCTAATTCAACACACTGCATGTAGCCCCAAGCCTCCTAATTCAACACGCTGCAGCCCGAGGCCTCCTAAATCAACACGCTGCATGTAGCCCCTAGCCTCCTAATTCAACACGCTGTAGCCCCAAGCCTCCCAATTCAACACGCTTCAGTCCCAAGCCTCCTAATTCAACACGCTTCAGCCCCAAGCCTCCTAATTCAACACGCTGCAGCCCAAGCCTCCTAATTCAACACGCTTCAGTCCCAAGCCTCTTAATTCAACACGCTGCAGCCCCAAGCCTATTCATTCAACACGCTGCAGCCCCAAGCCTCCTAATTCAACACGCTGTAGCCCCAAGCCTCCTAATTCAACACGCTGAAGCCCCAAGCCTCCTCATTCAACACGCTGTAGCCCCAAGCCTCCTAATTCAACACGCTGCAGCCCCAAGCCTCCACATTCAACAGGCTGCAGCTCCAAGCCTCTTCATTCAACACGCTGCAGCCCCAAGCCTCCTAATTCAACACACTGCAGCCCCAAGCCTCCTCATTCAACACGCTGTAATGAATTCGATCTAAGGCCGCGTATAACTGAGACCTAAATCACATAGGTTTTACTTTGAATTATGTGTTACCTTTTCAGGGTGAATCAAATGAAATATGTAATTCAGTTAGAACGTCTTTGAAGACCTAAACAAGAAACACATTGAGAAATGCGAGAAAAATTTCCACGTTATAGCTATTTTTCGTCGTTACTGTCACGTATTTCGTACAGAAAAAATTGTTGTCAGTAAGTTTCCTCTATTTAGGCCCGTTCAGGAAATGTAGGGGTTTCAATCAACTCAGTGAGGCATTGAAAGAGTGATGCTTGAGTTTTTCTATTAATATTAATGAAAATTATTAGATAATCTTTAAAATTATTTATTGATCAGGAAGGCAAACAAGGCTTTTAAACGGCATACAGCATATGTTAGCAATGTTTAATAATCTGCTTCTGCGTTTTTTTTTTTCAGTTTAATTTTTGTAAACTGAACTATACACCAGGAAAAAAATAACTTCCCTCTAACATGATTGAAACAAAACCTCATGAAATTCGTTCCGTTGAAAACTAGCATTGAAACGGCAGCGTTTTCGCCCACGAGAGGCTGGATCTTTAAGGCTGCGAGCTTTTCATCTTCACGGAGCGAGTGCGAGACTCCATTCATTTTAGGTCATCCATTGAGGTTCTTCACACCTCTGCTGAACTTCAATCATGGAAGGATTTTCTTTGAGTTTGTGGATGTCGGGCGCTTTCATCTGATCGTGAAAGTGTCATCAATGATCCCGGGAACAATACATGAGTCTTTCCAGGGCCACTTCGGTCTCTTTAAAGTTGGAGCCGTGGTTCGTCTGAGGGAGTCTTTCGAGAACCTCACACGAGCTCTATATTGCACGACTAATCCTCACAAGCCTCACAAGCCTCACAAGCTTCACAAGCCTCACAAAATATTTCCTGCGTTTTGCCCACGCCGACCTCCTGCTTAATGATTAACGTTGTGTCTGGCAGGGGAGGGAGTGAAGGAGGGAGTGGAGGGATTATAAGGAGTGTCGTGCAGGAGGGAGTGTCGTGCAGGAGGGGAGTGTCGCGCAGGAGGGTAGTGGAGGGAGTGTCTTGCAGGAGGGAATGGTGGGAATGTCGTGCAGGAGGGAGTGGAGGGAGTGTCGTGCAGGAGGGAGTGGAGGGAGAGTTGTGCAGGAGGGGAGTGGAGGGAGTGTCGGGCAGGAGGGAGTGGAGGGAGTGTAGTGCAGGAGGGAGTGGAGGGAGTGAGGAGGGAGTGTCGTGCAGGAGGGAGTGTCGCGCAGGAGGGAGTGGAGGGAGTGTCGTGCAGGAGGGAGTGTCGCGCAGGAGGGAGTGGAGGGAGTGTCGTGCAGGAGGGAGTGTCGCGCAGGAGGGAGTGGAAGGAGTGCGTATTTGTACACCTACGTGCGTCATTTTGACCCACTTTGTCTCGGCAAGAGAGCGTATCAGTGCTACGTCCGCTGTCTGCTCGTGCTATTGGTAAGATTGTGTCTCATGTTTTGTATAAAATGGCCCATTCATTTCATTGAGTGTAGGATCAAGATAGTGAAGTAGGAGTAGTAAAGAGGAAGGATAAGTGGACGAACGTAGGAAGGTGGACATTAGTGAGGCGGTGTGGAGTAAAAGGAAAAAAATAAAACTCAGTACTCACTGCAGTGATCGACAGACAGCGCATTTTCTCGTCGATGAAAACGTGAAGTCACGGACAGACAGACGGACGGACAGACGAACATGGCGAGCACAATAGTGCATTTTTTTCCACAAATGAGAAAATGCGCTAAAAAGGGTTGTGAAAGAAGGGAAAGGTGGGTTGATATAATATAGAGGCAGACGTATTAACGATGTATTATACATACAAGAGGTATTTACATGCAGAAGTTTTGATATATTCACAGCCTCGTGTGTAGAGGGATGTGGGGAAAGATGGGTGATTACGAGCATAGCAATGACGGGGACGCTTGATGAGATCTGTACTTAATAATATAATAAATACCCCAACATTTATCAATATAATATTATACATAAATTTGCCGCGAAAATAAGTCACGTGATGAATTTTTTATACGAAATAGATCACATTTCAAGCAATGAAAACAAAAGAAAATAATCGCATTAAAACATTTTGCTTGTTAATCTTATCCAAGTTTATTTCCACAACAAGCGGCTGAAGCCATCAAAACATCGAGCGAATAAAAGTTTAAGATGTCGTTCATGGCCGAGGGGAGCTCAGCCCTCAGCAGTGCCTGACTTTGCTTCAGTGTGCTACGCGCAGCTGCCGAGTGAGGTTGTGCTTGTCTCTCTGGCGTGTCACCCAGAGCACTGCCCTCGAGTTCTGTGTTCTGAAGATATTAGTTTAATTAATTCAGAAATTCTAGTTTAAATGAATGAAATGAGTCTTTTATAAACATATCGCTTTAGCGCCCATTTAACCCCAACTTTCTTCGTTTATGTTAGAATTTTTACGAAGCATAATTGACAGAGTTCATTTTTTAAAAGATTTTGTAATGCAAATGGAATGAAAATTCTGAAATACTCGTTCCGTAAATCCTAAGAACAAACAATAAAATGCAAAAAACAGCGGGAAAGTGATCACTGCCAGAAAAAAAATTAAGAAGAGCGAATTGCATAAATTACTTACTATGAAAAATGTGGTATTTGTTTACTAAAAAAGAAAGATTTGGTGCTATCATACGATAACAGAAATTCGACGTGAACCTGAAATTGGAATTGTGAATTAAACAATAAAATATCATCGCTTAAGAATATGTTCGTGCTTCAAGATCTGCAATGTTGATCTCATCGTTGACATGAATCACTGAACCAGGTAAATGGAGCTATAGTCTGAGAATTTAGGTATGAAAATATGAGAGCATTATGATAAACCAAATGCATGCGGCATCAAATCATTTATACATTTCTTATGACTTGACGAAAGATAATGTGTTGATATTCATTAATAAATTATAAGACTCTGTCCAAATTGCGATGCAGTTTTTAACCTCGTGTGGTTCATTCTGAGTCAATTTAATCTGACGAAAGAATGTTCTTCAACGAGGATTACTAGAGTTTCCCCAAAAAATATAACTCAGTACTCGCAGAAGTGAGTGACAGAGAGCGCATTTTCTCGTCGACGAAAACTTGAGGTCACGGACAGACGGACGGACGGACAGACATGGCGAGCACAATAGTGCATTTTTTCCATAAATGAGAAAATGCGCTAAAAACGAGCTTATATTGTTGGGCTTCGTCAATAATTTCTTATTTACAATTTAATCCAATAACAACCTTTTGTATCAAGAAAAAACTTAATTTGACTGTTGCACTGCAGTAATACTTTTAAAAGATCACCATTTTTTCAGAGAGCAGCTCGGTTTTTTTAATAACTAAAATACTCAAAGTATTAATAAGACAGTGCCTGATCAATTGAGGTTCGAGACTACGGAGAATATAACGTGCTTCATGCGGGTAATAACTAATACTCATTATAACTAAGGCCCACTTGAATTATGCAGAAGTTTCAACTCTACAAGTTTGGCTAAACTTAAAAATATTCTCATTCTCTCTACGGAATCTAAAAAGCGTTGGCGGTGAACTTTACTACATTAGATAGCGCGAAAAGTATTCTTTAATTATGTTAATCTAAATTGATAATGAAATTATTTCAAAATCATAAGGTTTTATACTAGATCGTAAAAATATTCACAGTTGACTCATTATTCATACTATGTGTATTAATTTTAAACAATAAATCACCTTTAAATTTTAAATTTTATTTCTACAGTATATACAAAATAATGTATAATTTCGACAACACTTTGTCTTCATGGATTGCGGTGCTCACTAATTAGCTAAGGTAATTACTGAAGTAACTTGGTCCCTTATCTTCACGCTTAATTAATTATCTTTGATACAATAAATGATGGTCTGTAAAAGACAAGAATTATCGTGAGCCTTACCGTGAAGTCATGCTCATTTCTTTAATGAATTATCTTACTTACGATGATAATTTTACTTTAACTTCAAGTGATTGTGTACAGTATGTTGATGTCTCGGTCCATGTCCAAGATTTGGTAAATTATCTTTTCAAGTTCACAATCTGTGCACGCGATTTTTTATCAAATTTCTACCCTTCAAAATTCCTGAAGTTCTACAGGAACAATAGGTTAATGATGTTGTTCATTCGTATATGAAACAAATTGTAGGTGAACTTTAATTCTCTATGTCGCAACTTTTTAATAACTTTTTCGGAAAATGTTTGACTCGCGTGGCTCGCATTTATAAAACCAAAATGTATTCATGCCATTTTTCTTAATATTTAACGGAGAGAGCGACGGTAAATGCATGTCGTTTTTAATAAAAATATAAAAATTGGTATAATTTAATGTTCACCCAGTCAGTAATTATGGTTATCGAATTAAGCACCTGAAAGGAGGCAACAACGGAATCAATAACCAGAAAATTATCTCTCTCCATAATAATGTTAAAACTATGAAACCTATTGAAACTAATTACGATACTAATTTTATATTAGACGTTTGTGTCTTTTATTCCACTTATACTTTATTTAATAGACTTTATTTCCTAGAATTTGTCTCTCAACACATAGAGCTTATGTCTATTCTTTTGTAAAAAAAACGAAATAACGCCCAGAAAACCTCAGGATTCACTATTCCACTGTTGAATATTTCGACTCGTATTGACGTCACACGTAAAAAAGCTTTGTAAGCGAATGCTTATTAACAGGTGACGAAGCATGGAGCGCACAGATCACCGACATTTTACCATTTAAGGCGAAAAATATCCTTAAGTATCAAGTCGTAATGAGCCCCCTTACTTAGTGTCAGTTGATATAAGGATTTTCTCTGTATTTTTTTGACTGAAATGGTGAGGATTGCTGAGATGGAGTGATTTATCGCTCATTTTTAATCGCAATTTATAGTCCGTGTTCCTTTAAGACTAATTTTTCAGGCAATTAAGAAGAGGTTTATATGCCAGCCAAAAGTTTAATGTTTAAAGATGAAAATGTATCGCATTGCGTTTCTAAAACTTTACATATCTTCTCCTTTTTAAATTAAATTGTTCGACTGTCAATTATAATTTTTCAATGCCGAAATTAGAAATAAAAAATCAATTTCGTTAAAATCGAAAAATCTGATCATTAGTGTGAATTTTTAAGCAGAATTTCGGCCATTCTGACAGTTGATAATTACGGGGGTGACTGTTTTAAATGACGAGCCACGTCAGTGCATCAGCACTCACGCAGGTTCCTGACGCCAATCACTCCCCAGCAACGCTATTCCTACCTGAATCGAGAATTCAATCGGCTTTAATTAATTTAATTTATTTGCTGCACTAAGTACTATTCACACACCAGCAGGATAACCCTACGCTTTATATATAGATTATCGCAGAGCTACCTTTAGAGCTTCGTTCTAGTATTACAAAATTTTTTTTACAAATATTCTTTTTACAAATATTTTTTTACAAATATTTCAGAATATTTGACGAAATTATATTATCAGCTTCAAATATTCCAGCGTATCAAAATTATTTACATTATCCTGCTGGGACAAAAAAAAAATGAAAATATAGATCAGGAAACTATAGATGCAAGGTTACCAAACGTCATAAAAAATTTGCAATGAAACGAAGACAACTCGGGAAAAATGTCCCCACGAGCACGTAAAGTTTATCCCGAGCCAAAGTAAGAATTAGAATTCAAAATAAGAAAGCAAGAATTCTGATGTCGCAAAGTTTCCGATGAAACTACGACATGTCGAGAGTTTCATGCTTCGCTGCAGCTATGCGTTATAGCCAAAAACCTGAGCTCTGAATAAAGCAACGGCACTGAATGTAGTTTCAAGATTAATCCTCAGTTATGACTGACTGAATACTTATCCACCTCGAAGCACAGCTGAAAGAGGCTGTCATTGTTGCGCAGAGCTACGAAACATACGCTCACCTTAATAGCACTAACCGATACATAGCACTAACCGTTAGATAGCACAAACCGTTAGAACTAACCGTTAGACAGTACTAACCGTTAGATAGTACTAACCGTTACATAGCACCAACCGTTAGACAGTACTACCGTTAGATAGCACTAACCGCGACATAGCACCAACCGTGAAATAGCATTAACCGTTAAGAATTTATAAAAACAAATTCCACATGAGAATTTGGACTCTCCGTAAAGAGGGAAATACATGTTGCCTTGAGAAAAAAAAAACTTCAAACCTCAAACACTTGAAAAACCTCAAACAGGAAAAACTTCAAACCTCAAACACTTGCTAATAAATTATCTAGGGTCATACATGAGCTGTAAGATAAACAACAGCGCTGGTAGAACTTATGTAGGCTGGCAAGACAATGTGTAGAGTGTAGATAGAAAGACCTGGTGTTAGAAGCCTGGTAGGTTCGCATTATGATATACTAGGTAACTCAACGTCCTAATAACTATATGTGGCCTGGGACCGACAGTATGGGACTGTATACGATGTTCACATGGTCCTGGATGTAAGACACTGAGAGATAACAGATGCCAGTCTAAAGATCCTAAGAACTTCAGAGTGCTGAACCACGACTAGCCAATGCGATTTATTTCGCCTTTTGTCCGTTGAGAACGGAAATGCTTGTTTCTAGTGTTTATGAAAGTGTTGGTGCTATTCATTCATGCAAATAAAAATCTACAATTTGTTTTAGGTTGATATTCTGGCATGTATAACAGATATTCTGGCATGGTGATTTGCAAAAATGGCACAAATCACACCAAATAGGGGTAATATCGACAATAACATAATATTGCGTTTATAAGGGGTATTGCACCTAATTACAAGGATTGCTTCCGTTAAAAAAACTATTTGACTCCAATTTCTGTTAGTAGTTATAAAAGAAATATGATTTTTAATTCTTCAAACAAAGAAAATAAACATCAGCACCACGAAATCATGAGCTGCACGAACCTTTATTGAATGATATTTTTTTTGGCCTTAGGTATTGTGTCAATTTCATCACAGTTACTTAAATCTTACGCTCTGATACCGTAGACTATCATGGAAATATATATATAATATTGTACTGGTGTAATATTGTACTGGGCCAGAAGAATATATTTGTTTGCATGTTTTGAGATCAAGATAGCAGGGAAATGATTCAGTATAATTTCAGACTATTCAATTACATTCGTTTTAAGACGGTATGACTCACATTATTTTCGTAGCTTTTCAGATCGTCGTAGGTAAATAACATGGTCCGGCAGCTGTGTTATTTTTACGATCAATGTCTATCAGGAGTTGTAAATAGCATTTGATTGCCTATAGTTTGCAGCAATCATATTTACTTGAATTAATTTTGCATGGGAGTCTTGATAACGAAAAAAATGAAATGCTTGTTTTTCATTCCCTACATGGTAGGTGAAAAGTGGAGTGTAAATTCAAAAATATTTTTAAGAGCTCATAACCAAAGTACTTATTACTCTAAGTCGTTCTTTGACAATATTTTCGCCCAATAAACTGATAATCTCCCTCATTATAGCATTTATCAGTTTCGCCTGATAAAATATAGACAAAGAGAGACGTTAGTGAAGATATCTCGTGCGCTTTAGCAGCGCCGGCACGCCTGCCGCCATCAGAATATGCCACTGGACAGCCACTACATTGATAGATTTCCCGCCCGCGTGCCATGGAAAAGCTATCGTACGCTAAAAAAATGGTGAGAGCTTAGAAATTCAATTATACGCGGCTAATTGAAAGCGTCAAAAAACAACGTTCACTTTTATTTGCATTAGGAGAAATTGAATGAGCTACATCATCGGTTGGCGAATGATGGATTGCCACGCAGAATACTGAACATCGGGAAAAATTTCATGTAAGTTATTATTGGCTGGCCGATAGATGAGCGATGTGTGATTATAGACCGATGGACGAGTCGATTGTTGGTCGATTGGAGGGCACAGCTGAGACACTAGATAATAATTTGTACGCAATTTGACACTTTGTTCAGAGCAGCAATCACGCAACAATCAATTCCAATCCGGACACCCACTGGATACTGAATTGATGGCTCGTCGGCTGGAAATGAGCGGAATATTTTTCAGTATACAACTAAATTCACGTCGTCTGGAAATGAGCGGAATATTTTTCAGTACTCAACTAAATTCAGAAATGATTTTTCAACATGAGATTTATTTAGTCAGTTCTAGGGTACAAATGCCCAGCGCATTGATTGCATTTTACCCGAATTTTTCCATCAGTTGAAGCAGAGAGCTCACTCAATTTCATTTTACCAAATTGTCAGAGTGGTGAATCTTCAGTGCACTATCAAGTTCCTCATTGCATCATCAGTGCCCAAAACAATTGCGTTGAATGATTTTTCATATCCAAATTGCTTCGTGACTTTTAGGTAAAAAATACTTTAAGTTGAAGTAATATTCGTAATTCGAACTTTCTGCGTCCGAGTTCAGGTCTTCAAAATATGGATATGCCATTTACATATTCTCAGAAATTTCCTTTAACCGGGCACATAATTTCGAAAGTTTTCGATTTTTACTAAACTTTTGCGAGCTACCGATAGTCGCTTTCGTCTTTCACATTATTGAAGACAATCTATGGGCTATGCAAAATTTCTCATTAGACTCACTTTTTGTTTGTCCATCGCGTTAGATGAAGTACCTTGAAAACCAAAAAAATCTATTATGCATTATTATTTCTTAAAAAATCAAGAAAATGTATGCCATTTTCTTCAATAATTTTCCATTATTTACCTAGAATTAATCGTATTCACAATCCAAGTTTCATTTAAATCAGATTGTGCACACTCAAAGCCAGAACACATTATTTTTTTGCGGCTCAACGAGCCTCACTGACTGAAACACCGTATACATGATACACGACACCGGTCGGCAATGCAGATACCGGACCTGAACTTTGATTTTGGTTCAGCAAATCCCGCAAAAATTGGTTAACTTTTCTAGGTCTGTGGGATCCTTGCGGCCCAAATGCTCTATCGCGGACAAGAATAGAAATGTATGTGGAATTTTCTCAAATCTGGCTTATGTAATGCCAAAAATTTATCTACAGCAACCCTCTCGGCTTCCATACACAATCACAGCTTCAGAATCTCAGGTTGCGCTATCTCGATATCTAATCGTCTCCAGTCAATTTAAATGATGAATACGATCGTCTTCAATTTCAAGTTCATGCGCTAAGAAATTTCATTTCCGTGCGCTTACCTCCGAAAATAAGCGATATGATAAATGGTCTTATTCATCCCTGCTCAATGAGCTCTGCCCCTTTCGCATCGGCATGTGCATCAGGATTGTCTCATGAAACTGTCAGTGACAATAGAATGGCAGCAAATTACAGCCTGCAACAATGGGATCCTGCTGTAACTCGCTGAGCTTGACGTATTTTTCCTTCAATCAGGGAGCTCCTGAGGGGATTTTGAATCACATTCGCACTGAGGCTTTGTTCGTAAAGAGAAAGCGACCTTTGCATGAAGCTGAGGATAATTATTTTTAGTCCAATTCAACGCACGTTTCGCAAGCTAGAAGTGGGTACTGTTTTTTCCAGTTAAATGTAATCTGGCTTAGTATTCACTTGGGAGCTGCAGTTATTTCCATCCTAAAAGCTTGTCATTCGTTCATAGGTATTTTCTTTGTTTTCTTTAGCTTTCTCAACTGATTGATATCTTTCTTTGTAAGCTTCTGTCTCCCACAAGCATCAGACCTCAATTAGATGGCTAATCATTGGGCCAGGGGTCCCGACCGGCCCTACCTGATTGATACTCAATTAAATGTTCATTATCACGTCATCCAATTAATGACACGGTATTTGGTATTCAACCTCATCACATTCGCCTTTGAATTTCAATGGGGTTGTAAAGAAGCAATTAAAGTCTACGATCCTTTCAGAAGAAAATGTATACCATTTCTTCAATAATGTTCATTTTTTACCCATAATTAATCGTATACACAATCCACGTTTCTTTCACGTCAGATTTCACAGTTGATTGAACTTTAATACTCTGGGATGGATGAATAATGTCAAACTTTGAAGTATTTGTAATGTTAACAGAAAACGTAAATTACCATTTAAAATTCAAATTCTATAATTTTAAATCACTGACTATGTTCGTCCATACTATACCAAGTAACTTGTATTCATCTGAGATGTTGGCAAACTGTGGAAAGACTTTAAAGTGTAGTCGGAATGAGACAGCGCCTCCGCGCCTGGCAACGACGTCTCTGAGTCTGTGAAGGTAATTTACAAGCCTTTCATGAGCCTGCAATCTCCTGTGCGTTAGCTCCAAAAATGCTTCGCTAAGCTCGAATATTGCTGATTGAAGGAGCAACGTCTTCAAAACGCCTCATATTACATGAGACGCTAGAGAAATGACCTCAGAATAACGGTGAAATATGAATATCTTGTCGCGTATCGTACTTTTTAAAATGGTAGACTCGCGAATATATTATGGGGATAGTTGAACCGGATGAAAAAAAATGAACAGTAAGAAATAAATAATTTCTATCATTGTAAATAAGTTTAAGGTGACAAATAATTTTGAGCATCATATGTTTTATTAATCTCTAGAAAAAATTTGGTATGTTAATTTTTTTAAGACACCAAATTTGAGACAGATATTGACCATTTATGATCAAGCTTAATCAAAAGTGACATTTTGAATTTTTTATTATTGTTATATTTTTTAACAAACAGCTGCATTGTAACGGATGAAGAACTGAAAAAAATGAAGTATTGTCGGTAAAAAGAAAGCCTCAGATCCTTCTGTAAGATTTCAGTTGTTCAAATTTTTAGAATTTGGATGTTCTACTTTATTTTTGATATTTTGGCATTATAAAATGATTCACTAGTAAGCTCTAAATTTTCAATTGCAATGCGTTTTCGCAGTTTACCGCCTGTAGTTCTTTTTTCAAATCGAAATAGATTTTCATGATGGCAAAATTTAGCATTGAAAGCGATTATAATTAATTCGTTGGTCAACTTTTAACGAAGATGACGAGTTGATGGAAATAAAAGAAATAATTAGTATAAATCAGTTATGTATACCTGACGACTGACTAATTATTATTTTGATATCTTATGGAGTCAGATCAAAATCAATCAGTCAAAAGGGTTTAACTTAAATTTTGCGAACGCCGGAACTGAGGTCGGGTAAATCCTGCAGAACAATAATTCAAGATTTAATAATGATTTGCAAATCATTCAAGGGGTAATCTAAGGGAGCTGACCTCCTACCTATAGCACCTTCAGATTATTCAAGCACCATATTGCCATTTTATATGCGCTTTTTTCGAAGTGAAAAATTGCATAAGTAATTTATGTTCAAACTTCGTGAATCATCAAAAAAATTTTTTTTCTACTAGTTTCAATTTAATTGCCATGTTTTTGACAACTTTCAAAAGAAATTTTTGAATTAAAAGGAAATATATTTAGTATTTCCACGATTTGTGCATCTAGTAGAGCTTATCCTACTCAATTATTAGGATCTTCATTCACATTAAATTGCAATGCACAAAGGATTAGGTATATAATAGCAAAAAATTAATACTGTGGCATAAAACTATATATTCTGAAACCATTTATTATCATAACGCTTATGCGAATATTAAAAGATTCCAGCTCTTAAACGGTGCTTCGTTGTTTATAAAATTCTTTACAGCTGTAATCAATTTAGAATATGTGAAACAATTAGTTTCACTTATGAGTTCGATCAATTCGAATTCGATCGAAATGCTTTCGAACCTAATATGCTAAAATTTCATTTAGACATGTCTCCCAATGATGTCATTTAATGCCCCATATTACCGAAACCTGGGCATCCATTACCATACAATTCAAAACTAAATTGAGCAAGATTATTAATTTACTTGAAATCTAGGTTTTCGTCTATATAGTCCCAGAATTGCGAACTGATCTAAGTTCCGTCTTATACATATATATTACCTCACGGAATTGGTTTGAAGGTACTTACCAACAACTTGAGAGTTTATCAAGTGCAATAATCGGAATTCGTTGAAAATGAGTAGCCATAAATAAATTACTTTAGCTTGATCAAAGTCCAAAAAATATTAGATAAAATATCGTAATAGGCTGATTACAATTGTTTTTGAACTGGAATAGACTAATCATCCTTTTTCAGTAAATATTTTGAGGCCAATAATCTATTTATGACCCTTAACTGTGAAGACGGAAACAGAAGGCTAGAAAGGTCTTCAACTTGATTCAAAAGAGCTACCCTGAATTCATACTGCCTGAATTAGCAATTATTGCTAAGTTATTATATAGGTATCATAAATAACTTTGTAAGTGTTAATTTTTTTAAATCCCTCTTGGGTATTTAGGTATCTACTGTAAATTTCGGTACGCGGCAGGGAAATTTGCGTATAACACTGTTATATGCGAACATAAAAATAAATATGACAAAGTGTACCACTGTTTTGAAAGGAAAAAAACAGCTCGAGTTTTTTAGTAGGTATCCAATAAGTGATTTTAATAGAACGTTGTAAGCGGTAACCTCAATTTATTTACAATATTTCCTGATGATCGTCGATAATAGAAATTCAAACTAGAAATTCTTTAAAAATTCCGATACCTTTTTAACTGTTTTTCAAATGCCTTTTTTGATTAACAATATTAAGACATGATCGCTGAACTGTAACACTATTAAATCAAATGACAAATTTCGCATTTTGCTGTAGTGTCCCCTTGATGATGGTGAACTTCAACATATGTTGCCGACCCTCTCTGCGCCAGATTGTACTGACACGCAAGGCCTGCGCCGGACTCAATACTTCTTCTTATTGCCGCGCACGCCGCCCTAGAACGGTCGCCATGATACAGGGTCAAGTTAATTGAGCATCTCAAAATTAGTACACTAAGTTATTGATGTAACTTTCATTCATATTGTGGGGTTTAGATGGGGCATTAATTTGTCTATGTCTTGATCCTTTAAAGGATAGTAAGTGAGTAGTAGAATGGTTTACTAGCGCTTCAGCTTTCAAGCTATTTCGAACCGGAGGTCAAAAGTTAACATCGCCAGCGAGGCGGAAGGTTTCAATTTTTCGGTCTCAAATTAATCATCACCCACAAGGGGAGGAAGGTCTCAGTTGTCCAGCCCGCTGAAGCTGGCTCGAAGGGAGCAGCGTTAGCATCTCAAAGACAAAGTGACAAGGAGGGACAGGGGAAAAGTAACAGAAACGAAGACACTCAAGCAAGAAGTCGCTTACATGGGACGTCGGCCACCCGCACGAGAGAGACAGAGAAGGGAAATGTAAGGAATCCTGCCTACATAATAACTTAACCCCACAACTGAGACCTGCAGTCAGACACCGCGAGCTCAACGGTAGGGCGCTCACGCAGGAACAATCCCCATAGGAGCGCGAAATATACCATAGGACTTCTGACGAGCACAGACACACGTCAGAAGTCCCCCCTGTGGGGGATAAAGGATATATATTCCTATATCCTTCCTTTAAAGGATATAGGAAGTTTTTTACGATAATGTAAACTAGCATTGTAGAGAACATTTGAATTAATGATACGAAAGCGTGTGTGTGACACTTGTCCCGTTGTGGAAAAAATGGATTAAATGAGATTGCAGTAGTCTTCTTTCGGCTGCGTTAGCTTATATTGTTATTGGGGCAGATCCGATATTTTAGCAAGTTTATGCTGCATTGTTAATAATACTTCAATAAACTGGAAAATCAGACCAACTTAATTGGAAAGTGGTATTGCAGAATCTAGATATCGTACAGCCGAGTTAGTGGGATGAAAATATTCATAATGAAAATACTCTTTTTCTTGTCACTTAGAATGCCCTACTATGATTTGAAGCGCATTTCGAAAATTGGGGGCCCATCGGGGATTTGACATCTCTAGAAGTAACGCAAAACCATTTTTTCATGTAAATGCATGTTAAAATTATTAAGAAACGATATGATGAATGATAATTTGCCTATGCCGCTTGAGCCCATGTTTTTGCGTGTATATAGTTTCTATGTGTATAAAGTTTTTATGTGTATAAGGTTTGCATGTGTATAAAGTTCGTATGTGTATAAAGTTTGTATGTGTATAATGTTTGTATGTGTATAAAGTTTGCGTGCGTATAAAGTTTGTATATGTATAAAGTTTGCATGTTTATAAAGTTCGTATGTGTATGAAGTTTGCATGTGTATAAAGTTTGTATGTGTATAAAGTTTGCATGTGTATAAAGTTTGTATATGTATAAAGTTTGCATGTGTATAAAGTTCGTATGTGTATGAAGTTTGCATGTGTATAAAGTTTGTATATGTATAAAGTTCGTATGTGTATAAAGTTTGTATGTGTATAAAGTTTTTATGTGTATAAAATTTGCATGTGTATAAATTTCGTATGTGTATAAAGTTTGCATGTGTATAAAGTTTGTATATGTATAAAGTTTGTGTGTGTATAAAATTTGTATCTGTATAGAGTTTGTATGTGTATTAAGTTTTTATGTGTATAAAGTTCGTATGTGTATAAAGTTCGTATGCGTATAAAGTTTGTATGTGTATAAAGTTTGTATATGTATAAAGTTCGTATGTGTATAAAGTTCGTATGTGTATAAAGTTTGTATGTGTATGAAGTTCGTATGTGTAAAAAGTTCGTATGTGTACAAAGTTCGTATGTGTACAATGTTCGTATGTGTATAAAGTTAGTATATGTATAAAGTTCGTATGTGTATAAAGTTCGCATGTGTGTAAAGTTCGTATGTGTATAAAGTTCGTACGTGTATAAAGTTCGTATGTGTACAAAATTCGTATGTGTATAAAGTTCGTATGTGTATAAAGTACGTATGTGTACAAAGTTCGTATGTGTATAAAGTTTGTGTGCGTATAAAGCACAAAAACCAACTGAACTAAACCATGCGAAGTGTACACCACAGAGCACACCTGTTGCTTCTGGCTGATCAGCTCCGCAATGATGACTGACGTTTCGTCTGCTGAAAAGAGAAGCGCTTTGCTGTGTGTGGTTTTGAAGTCCCAAGTCCCTTGATTATTTCGGCTAGATGAGAAAAATTTACAGGGTGGATAAGAATTTCGCTTTTGCGAATGAATTTTAAGATATTCCGGATGAGGTACGTGCCTATTTCCAAGCGTTTAAATTTTGGATATTTGATGGAAAATAGTCCTATGGGATCGGTATCAGCTAGGCTCGTCAATATTTTTGGTCAAAAACATTTGCGATTCGTCTATTCCCTCGGTGACGAGAAAAAAAATTTTGAATCATCGTCTGGCTTTTCACACGGATTTGCATCAAAAATCTTTACTATTGGTATTGATTTCAGGAGACCGAGTAGAATTAAAAAATGTGGAAAGTGTTATTTTTGCTTTGTTTGCCTCCCATGATTTCATTAGCTCTCACGTAAACCTAAATATTATATCTCTATCCCTTTTCTGCAGTTCTCCACATGTCCCTTTTTTCTCATACGATGAATTCCATAAGTCAGGCAATCATTATGAAATTAAGATTTGTCATTGCTAATGTTGGAATACAACAATCATACTGTTCTCTTCTTCTCTTCTCCTGCCATACCATTCAGTTGCTCCTTTGACCAGCACCACTTCATCTCTGCTGCAACCCTCGTTGGGTCGCGCGTCTTTCTGCGCAAAGACGCACTTTTATTTTGAGTTTCGCTGATGAGTTTTCGGCGACGAGGAACCAAGCGTTTCCCAGGGGATAAACTAGAAATTAAATATACTAAAATTTTGTCTCTTGCAAAGTTTTAATGGGTTGTGAATCCTGCTAATCGTTGTGCTCTATTTTAATGAAAAAAATTGGATCCATTTCAGTAGAGCGCCATTTTTTGATGAGAAATAAAGTCTGTTTTAATTCTTTGCGCGTTCGACGAGGATCACTTGCGATTGGAATGGCATTCTTTCTGTTCTTCAATATCATATAATAATCGAGGCTGGGAGTTACAGTTTTCTTTTGTATTTCACGTATGCAGAGAAGCGTGTGGACGGCTGAAAAGCAACAACAATTTTCAAGCTAACGAAATACTTTACTCAGAACGGAGGAAAAGTCTTAGTGCGTCTACGAGACTTTCCAGGGCAATCCTACTTGTTCGTATGTGCGGGTCAGGTGCTGCATGTAGAACAAAGAACAAATGTCAGGTACAGATACTAATTTTTTTGTTTCTGATTTATCGCACATGCAAAGGTTAAACAGCTGAAATTCAAAAACCACTAGTGATGTAAATCGCATGAAAATAACAATAGTGTTGTTGTCATATCTCTACAATAGGAATAATATTCGTTCAATTGCTTCAGATTTCTATAGTTGTTGCCGGCGTTTTAAAATACTAAACAATCAATTTATTAGAGATTTATTCATCGTGCATGTGATTTGTATCGGCATTTCATGATTTGAGCAGAAACAGATAACAAGATTTCAGTAACAAATGAAATGTTTGATGGATAACGTCATCAAAGGAGTTACGTAGGAACGTTTTCAATTCACCACTGAAGATTCTGGTCTAACTCGATTAATCAAATTAGCTCATCAAACTTAAAGCGTATATGTTGCATTATGCATTATGCATTATGCATTTGCATCGGCGACAGGCCTATCCAGGCCTATTTATTTAATGCCGAATATACTATACTATACTATACTACTATGACGAAATGTCCCCTAGAGCGTCTCCCTCGACTAGTTTGACTGCACTGCTGCTCCCCTCGATCTGCCCTCTGCTGTGTGACAGATTCATGTCTCTAATTCCAATAGAAGTGGCCTGGATTCACATCGACATCGTTATAATTGTACAAATTATGATTCTTTATGAAGCTTCTAATGCAGCTCGGTCAATAAAAACTAATTTCAATGAATGTATGAACGAATAGAGAAGTTCTGTCGTGCGCTTTGGAATGCAAGAACCTTGGGCCTTCAATAAAACACTTTTATAGCTTTTTGTGCTTTCAAAACTGTGTTCAATTACAATAAGTTTCTGAAGACAGAAAAGTGATTAAACTAATCCCAACTGTGATTGGGCTGTGAAGGCTGCAAATTTAAGCGTAATATACTAACTATTATTTTTCATAAAATCAAACCAGTTGCGTATTGAACAAGATTGTGTATAAACTTTTGAAACTTTGTAGCGGTTGAATTTGTAATTTGGATTTCACATCATGCCCGCTGATTCTTTCTTCCGACTAGCCTGTCATTGCTGCTGCTTGTACCTATCAACCTAAAAAGTTAGTATAATGTTATCTATTCAACTCGAGGGAGAAATGTTGGTTCATTTTAATCAACTAAGTTATCTTTAACTTCTACCATCTTTTTATCAGGGCATAGTAAACGCTTCACATATATAATAGGAAATATTATTCAATTTCACCATTAGTAACCAGTTTGCTCTTCTTGCATGTGAACAGCGCTTGAAAGCAACACGCATTCTCAATTGTAAACCGCTCGCCAACAAATACCCTATGCACCACAATTAAAAAGATGTACCTGAAATCTTTAAAACCGTTAAATTCGTGAATTCTATCACAAAAATTTGCCAGAAAATATTTGTGAAGTATTTGATTCGAGTAAAGCGCGACGGCTATAGGCTCACGTCTTCAATCACTCCCTCGTACTACATTTTAAAAAACTCATGTATATTTAATTACATTGACGCAAATTTCACAATTATCGCTTAATTTATATACTGGGGCGGAATTAAACAGGGGCGAAATTTACTTTATAGTTTATAATTAAACAGGGGCGAAATTTACTTTATAGTTTATAATTAAACAGGAGCGAAATTTACTTTATAGTTTATAATTAAACAGGAGCGGAATTAAACAGGGGATTAATTTTTATAAATCTCTGGAAGTTATCAATGTGATTATTATCGAGCAGCTGTTAGGACTGATTGATGTTCTATCTGCACTTGAGAGCATTACAAGTAATGGTCTTGCAGCAGAACAAAGCGAGCCTGGACCCATGCTTTCAAAAAAAGTTATGAGATCGTAAGTTCGGCAGCCAATCATTGACGGCCTTTCAAGCAAAATCCACCAATCATAGACAAGAAAATAGAGCGTAAGTACTTACGTTCACTTAGCTAGTTTTGAAGGTATGGCCCCTGCTGGAGTGCCTGCAAGCTTGTCTGCTCAGATCGCATGTTTCAACAAGCATTATGCATGCTCTCCAAACACGCACGCTTGTAATTACATTAAAAAATTCAGAACACACAAAAGATTTCTGTTTACACCTCAGCGTCATTGAATCGATTTTAATGAATTTTTCCAGCAAATTTTTATTATTTGTTATTCTCCAATCTTCTCATTATAAGTATTCGAATTCAGAAGATGATTTCATTTTGCATATCATAGAAAAACGTTAGTGAGAGAGACCAGATCTTAGGCAACATATTACGTAGATTTTTTCTTTTTAATTGGATATATTTTATTCTCTTAGGATATTTTTATGAAGACCTTTTTGGCTGAATGTTTTAGAAAAGAGCATTAGAGAAACGTTTCTTTATTTGGTCCTTCTTCAAGAGTAAATAATTAATCGGCAATCGCATGAATGACCGATCTCCAGGTCCGACCGACTAATTGCTCTCAAATGCAATTTCAATTTCAACATTAACATGAGGCCCCATGTTCACATTTGAACTACATGAAGCAATTATTTTCAATGGAGAATTCCATTACTTGAAAATTACTCCGCATGATCCGCTTACATAAAAAAGTTTCCACCGAAAACTGTAGTAACATGAGCATTCTCTAAGAACCTAAAATCCATTACATCATGGCTTTTTGCTTGCCATGTAAAACACGTGTTACAATTCTATCTCTTTACGAATAAGACCATACAATATTCTTAGAACAATGACTGCTGATGTGCAGTGTACACCACAGCATTCATAATTCACTGAAAAAAATACGACTCAGTCCCAGTCAGTTTATGCACCTAACGTCATGCATCATGTATGACGTCATACATTATGTATGACGACATAGTTCACAAATCTGTAGTGTGCGAGTACGGACACAAAATCTCGCCGCAATTTCGATGTCTCTGGCAATATTAAACACCACAGTAAGGCTCCAGAATTTTTTTGGGCAACTGCATATTCAATTATTCATTTCAAAAACCCACGAACATTCATGGAGATAGAAATTCCTTCTTTGAATTCTTTGCTGCTGTACTCATTTATAATGCAAGTAGGATTACCAATGAAACAAATAAATCAATTGGTCCTTGATCTTATGCAGGAAACGGTGAAATTTTCAGTAGCTAAAACTGCTCCTATTGAAGTTGCATGAAGCAGGCGCTTCAGTGCGACGTTAAGTCGTCAGCATGTATCTAATATGCAAGAGACGATCCATATTCGAGCAAAGCAAAGCTTTAAATTCCGTCACTCAATTTATCGATTCCGTTTCAACAAAAATAGCTAAATTAGTCAGTCGAGATCTAAAACTCAATCCAAAACGACACAATAAGAAATATATATTGAGTTGTTCCTCTTTTAATTGCTATCCCTGTAAGGGTAAAATGGAAAATTTCCAATAAAAATTATTATAATGCTTATTTATAATAGTAATATTTACAAAGTTTTTTACGATGTGCCCTATTTGTTTGGCATTTCCCGTACAATCGTACCATTCAACTGTCAGACTGAATTTGATTAATTGCCTTAGATGAATCAATTTGATTAATTTGTTCATCAGAATTTCCTAAATCCTATGCTATTGCGAATGAGTTCACTGGCATTCAACTTTCGCATTCAACTTTTCAACTCAAGTTTTCAATTTGATAAAAATTGATGATTTATAACAATGCGCTGATTGGCCCGATAAAATAGTGACCATTATTTACATTCATTGTAGGTTCATTACTCTCATTTCGTTACGAAGTTTTTAACTTTGATTTTACATACATGACCAGTTTTTTCGAATCTGGGAAGTTTCAGTTAACGGATGTCTGAGAAATTTCACTTTCATAGCGCACAAAAAGGCAGTCAAAACAATTAGCTGGAAGCGTAATAACGCCATGAGATAAATGACGACGCCAGTGAAGCTTAAGTAAAATTTTCAAATTTTCATGTTATATCTCTGCAGCTTGAGATTAATGAAAAGGACTTGGCAGACTACAATTGCAGCCTGGAAACGTAATGCTGAACCCTGTTCATCTCCAAGAAAGTTTGATGGGAGAGAAAAAATCATCATTCCCAGAAGCATAGAACATTCTTCATAAAGTTTCTAAATTTTAGAAGCATTCATCGACGAAAACAGGGGGAGTGTCGATGCAGATGAAGAGGATGTGGCGTGCAAATCGATGATGATGTAAGAGCGGATCATTGAATATAAGAAAAACTTCCGTACGGTCGGATATTACAGTGAGCGGCTTATATCTAATGTTTGAACTAGCATATATACATAGATCAACCATGCTTGTATCTTCAATAAATAAATAAAAATGCAACATATTTTCAGATAAGGTCGTACTGGGACAGTTGAGGACTTGAACGTGTCATGATCAATCTGTAGCTATGTGTATGTCTAGGCAGGTCTCTGCTACGTAAGAGGGACTATAGAGAATGTTTCTTGACTGAATTTGTAAACATTATAGGTTTCTTTAGCGTATTAATGGGATTAACTTGTTAACTATCTAAACACATGAGTGCATTGCAAATTTTACTTCGAAATTTATTTTGCAAATAATATGTTTGATATTTGCCACTGAAATTTTACATTATTTGTTTGGAGAATATATCAATATATACAGAAAAAAATAACTACTCGCAGGGCGTTTGTAAAACCGGCCATATTAGCAAAAACTAAATTAATATCGGAAAAGAAAAATTAATCACTGGATCACCATACAACAATAAATAACACCTATAATTGTGCAATAATTCAAAATGTAGAAGGGAGATGAATTTGATAATCTAGCTAACAAGTCGCCTCTGCCGTGGGCTAACAAGTGGGTCATACTTTCAAAAAAAGTTAAGAGATCGTAAGTTCATCAGCCAATCATTGACGGCCTTTCAAGCAAAATCCACCAATCATAGACAAGAAAATAGAGCGTTTACGTTCACTTAGCGAGCTTTGAAAGTATGGCCCAAGGCTCACATTTTTGCGTCGGAGGCGCGCGGGTCGGCGCCGAGCAACAGGTGCTACTGGGCATCGATCGCCAGGCCCGAGCAAGCAGTTCCCAAAAGCTAAGGGAATGCGGCCGAACTTGGCTGCAAATCGGCTGAAGTGCAATCGAAAGAAGAAATGAATAGGAAGTGACTAGAAAGGCAAAAAAGACAGCATAACTCTTTTGGAGACAATTCAATGATTATAGAATAAAGCGTTTGGGGAAACTAAGCATTAACCCGATGATTGTTAAAAATTATAATTCTGTACTCATTGCAGTGAGGGACAGAGAGCGCATTTTTTTGTCGACGAAAACGTGAAATCACGGACAGACAGATGGACGGACGGACAGACAGATGGACGGACGGACAGACGGACGGACCTGACGAGCACAATAGGGCATTTTTTCCATAAATGAGAAAATGCGCTAAAAAGATGAATTAAATTGATGCACGAGGTATAGTGGCAGGTTAAGTGTTCATTGAACCATGGCTATAGCAAAATACTTAATTGCGCACTATATCACATTCCATTAAAAGTTTTCCTCAAACATGAGAACTGTAGCAATTGTTCCCGTTCACGGCTTAACAAATAGGCAGCGATTAGCTTTCAGTTTACTAGGACAAGCTTCACAAACCACAAGACGCTGCCTTCAAGACTACGTTCCTCCTGCTATATTTTCCAATCCGCAATCTCTGACCACGATTTCGATACTCTCTAAAACATTCTTACAATTCCGACACTGAATAATTCTAAATTGACAACACATTTATTTACTAAAAGACTAATACCTAACAATAAAATGACGTTCCATCCAAGACCTCTATAATGATAAATATAGACATAAATGATAGAACTTCGTATACTAAAAATAAATAGTGAGATCTCTTTTAGTCTTCAAAGTTAATTAACTCATCGCACGAATTGTTTTAAATTCAGACACCATAGCTTTTCTGTAATGTACATATAAACAAGAAATGAGAACTAGTGATACCTAGCTAAAGCTATGCAACCTAAACGGAATACCATACAAATGAAGAAATATACGCAATAAATTTCACGCTAAGTAGGGTAACATGGGGCAGCGAGCCCACTGCGGGTCATGGGCCCATAGCGGGTTTCTCGCTAAGTATGGCAGATATTGGTCCGTGTTCTCTACCGCCGGTCGACAGTTTCACTGGGATGAAGTGTACGGATTTACGTTTTGCTAAGTGTTTGCGTTATTAAGTTATTTGCGAATAACTGTTTTAGTCTAGATAAAAATTTTTTTGCCGCTAAATAAAGTTTTTAATACATTCCTCATTAGTTGCACCTTTAAACAAAACAAAAAACCATCTCGTATCAATTAAAATTTCATCAAAAATTTAGTTTGAAAAAAGTGGGGGGCGCGCTGCCCCACGTTACCCTATACGAACAACGCTGAATTTACATACAAGCTCATGACGATCACAAATATAATCAAACTAATTACACATTAACATGTCACTGGTTTTTGGATGATAAAGCAATGCTGAGGCAGGGTGCGGCTAAACGAGGTGACTTAATTAAAACCGTAAATGACAGTGATCGTTAGTATTGATCCCCCAGAAATGATAGGAATTGAGTGTATGACGGTGATAATCTATAATCAGTAGATAATCTATAGATAATCATCTATAAATAAGCGACTGGAATAGAGGAAGAATATAAAGTAAGTTATAAAAATGGAAACTTCGAGTAGAAAATTATAAATAGGCGACGGAAAGAATTATTTTGAGAAAATTGTCACCAGAATGCGACTATGCAAAATTACAAGTAAGTATCGCAATTTTTGAGGTAGCAGACGCAAAAACTGCTTGATTTGAACTAAACTAGGAGCGATTATAACTGAAAATTTTACATATGATAAAAAGAAAATATTTAGCTACTACAAATTTACATTGAAGTCCAATTAAAGTTTTTTGATGACACTGAAAATAACTGTTCAAAAATGTTCAAATGCTATTTAAATAAATGTAAAAAAACGTTCACGTGTTTTCCACTTGACTGAGAACAGAAATAGCCCAAGCAATGCTCAAAAGATTTCCCTAATTTGCTATTCGAGCTCCAAGACTCAAAAGAAGGTAAGCCCTCGAACCCTCATGCGACTCCGGGCTGTTTACCAGTTCAATAGCACTCAGTTGAATAAGAGCTTCCCTTTCTTTTGCTCTGGAAAATATGAACATAGAAACTGCCAAAATTCAATCCGAGTTGCATCTTATTCACTTTCTTACCTTTTCTGATTGTAATTAATTATAAATAATTACATGAATATTCTAAGCTTAGACTGTTTCTTCGTGCTGATTGTAATCATAGAGCAGCAGATTATTTTCCGTGTGACTTCATATCATTATTTTACAAATTTTTCGCTATTTAAATGGGCTATAAATAACAACAATAACAAACATAAAAATCTGTTATATTATCTTGAATATATCAATTAAAGGGAAAACATTTCATGACAATATCGATACATAAAATGATATTTCTTATGTATGGGTGCAAATCTCTCTCACACATAAAATCGCTTATTTTTCAGGGCAGCAAATCGCCCATATTTGTGAGTCTGTCAGTTCAGAAAGAGCTTCAATGTAAGTTCTTTTCTAAAGAATTTCCGATGATGACCGTCGGCAAGTTCCTTCGATGAATTCATCCTTCGATGAATTGAGCATGAATGAATAGCAACAGCCGTCGTCAGAATCCCTGATATTCTACTGTAATAAATTCAAAGGTACGCTTCAGATTTCAAGTTCGATGAATACACAAATTTTTGTATGGGTTTTTCTGCCGGGTTCCTGATTTTACGAGGAAAAATATTTCCAAATCTTCTCAGTATTAAACAAAGAAAAGCGTGGCCAAAGTTGCAAAATTACTCAATAAATTCTTTTTCACTCAATTTGCTAGATAAATATTTCAAACCTACATGAAGGAATACAACGTATTTAATTACTTACAAAAATATACGTTGCTTTCATGTCTAAATCGTTGGAAGCATTCTAGTTACACGAGAATTTACAGCATAACACGACAACAAGCGATCAGAACTGATTTATATGAATATTAAATCAATCGGAGCCAATCTTGTCTCACGTTACGATCGAGTCATGTTATTCATTACCTGAATACAATTCAGATTAACTCCTGGAAAAAGCTTACTCATTCCCACAGAAGTCACTAAAAAACTGGAAATTTATCAGATTGGAAATGCGGGGACATCTCAATGTTACATTGTATATCACTTAAAAAATTAAAAAAAAACATCCTAATTCTTTCGCATTTGGTTTATCACTTCATTATTCATCCCCGATTGAAATTTACTTTAAATTCCTAAACTTTTCACCAGCAAACCAATTGCAAAATTATTCCTTATATTTATTCCTGCTGCATAATAAACTCAAACATTTTTCTCGTTTTCCCGGTAAAGCAATCAGCGCAGCAATCAATCCATCTCCCTGCTCGTTCGATTGCATTGTGAGGGATTGCGCCTCTTTGTTTCAGGCAGCGAAACCTTTTGTTCACGTCCCTCGCAAGTCCCGCCCTTTGTCAGGCGTTGTTTGGGTCTTCCACGGTTCTCGAGTGAGCCATACTACACAGAAATTATTTCTTAATTTCCCTCCATCTTCATGCAAGTGAGTTAATGGCAAAATTTTATTCATCCACGTTACTCGAGTGAGCCATGCTACGCAGAAATTATTTCTTAATTTCCCTCTATCTTCATGCTGGTGAGCTAATGGCAACATTTCGTGCAGCCTTAATTTTTTTAGAAATGGAGCATGCAAACAGGTTAACTAAGATGTAACATTTTTCGATAAGTCTACCTGATCATTATAATTTGCCAGTTCTCGTTTGCCTTCTATACCACACCATTTAAAAATTCAGAAGATCCGCTGCGAGAATTTTTATCCAAATTTTAATTTCATCCTTGCATTATCGCAATTTATTATTAAGAGCGAATTTATTTTCGATTTTTTATCAAAAATTCCCCATTGGGATGGGTTCAAAAATCAAAACTGGAGGCTCGCCATACGCTTAAAGATTCAAGCTTCATGCAATATAAAATCAACTCGGATGAATTAATCGTGAATATAATGAAGCTTTCAAGCGACGAGTCGAGAACAAAGACCTGCAATCAAGAGTTCAGCAGAGGAACAATAGCGGCACAATATCTACGGGTTAATCACTCCCCAGCGTATCGCTATGTAGGGAGTTAAGCTTAGAGAGTCAAGCTAACCTTTGTTTTCTTGGGCCATACTTTAAAAAAAGTTACGAGATCGTAAGTTTATCCGCCTATCATTGACGGCCTTTCAAGCAAAATTCACCAATCACAGACAAGAAAATAGAGCGCAAGTACCTACGTTCACTTAGCGAGTTTTGAAAGTATGGCCCCTGGCCGTGATATTGCGGTCGCTATAAAACCTGGCTTCAATTCATGATTCTACCAGCAATAATTCAAACATAGTTCCAGAAATATAGGTGGATCATTCTACCTGAATTCTTCATAAGTTGACCTTTAATTGCCATAGACAAGAAATCATAAACAGCTTCTAATGTCACCTGACTATAGGTACAATATTTTTATGAGCAAGTACCAGCATACGAATTCATGACATTATATGACAATAAATCGCCATACTCATACCAGAATTCACTAGTCCTGAATTCTGTCAAGTTCTAATATTTTTTCTAGTCCAGCGTTGATTGTCTGATAAAAAAGGTGGCTGCATTGCCTTTGAGGAGTGGAAGAAGCAATATTATGACTGGACTGCAGGAGCGCCTGATCTGTTTGAGCCATGGAATTGGAGCAGCTCGATCTATTGATCTATCACATGCCTGCAATTGCCAGGTCAGCCCAGCTCCAACCATCCCACCAGATATTGAAAAATATGATGGCGACTTCGCAAATCCGTCCCATCCGTATCATCCGTCCTATCCGTATCATCCGTCCTATCCGTATCATCCGTCCTATCCTTATCCGTCCTATCCGTATCATCCGTCCTATCCGTATCATCCGTCCTATCCGTATCATCCGTCCTATTCGTCTTGTATATCCCATCTGACCCGTCCGTTCCGTCCATCCAATCCGTTCATTCGTTTCATCTGTCCCATCAGTCCCGTCCATCTCATGAAGCCCATCCGTCGTCATATTTGTCCCATCCATCCATTTTAGTGCCAACCTTACCGGACTCAAAGAGGTAGCATGATTTCTTTACCTGATAACCGTACTGGTCATCAACGATTTATCGAATAAAATATTTTGAATTTATTCGGCTCTCAAATTGTTATTTAATTTATAATTGAAGAATGAATTATACAACTATAAACATAAATTTCTAAACCAAATTTTTTAGCATTCATAGATGCTAAAAACGCGTGTAAGGTTCATGCCTGTGCTCACATCGCGCAAAAACTCTATAAACTTCAATATTTTGCATTGAGTTGATTCGTATGTTGAGTATGTATTCGTTAATGTTCCATTCCTGATAATACGTTTACAATAGCCCGCTATGGTTTTTTGGAGGCATTACGAGACAAAAACTCAAAGTTGAGCACACGACGCGTAAGTTCTGAAGACATTAGCAGCCTTTTATGGCTGCCACATGGCTGTAATGAGAGTGTAACTGCGCTCTTTTTGCCCGGCATTTTCACATCATACGCGGGTAAAGAAATTCACGCATTTTAATTGGTAAAAAGAAAAATCCACCATAGGAAGTACTGGGGCTAGAAGCATATGAATTGGGTATAAAAATGAACGTTTTCCATATTTTTAACGATGGCACATTGCCCGCATAATTGAACAGAGCCTCATCCATCGCTGAGGAAGAATATTTTAATCATATTAATTTTACTTATACTATAGTTATCTTAATTAATATAATATTCAAAATGCTTATATAATCAAGAATACATTACGATACAATGCGACGTTAGATTTTTAATGTTTCAACAACGAAAATCATCAGTATGATGGAGTAAAAAATAGCCATATTGCATCACAATTATACATGGTTCACACCATACTGCCGGGCATGTGCCGGTCACGGTCCGGTCCAACATTTTTTGATGCATTTCGATTGAAGCATTCATACCAGCCGTGCAAGGCAGCCGCCATGCCAGCCACGGTTCAGCCATAATCAAAGCAAAAAAATTTTCACAGGGATGTGACTGCAGCGTTGCCAACTATTCTTTTGTCGAGTATACCAGATTGCCAGCTCAACACACCAGGGGCCATACTTTCAAAACTCGCTGAGTGAACGTAAGTACTTACGCTCTATTTTCTTGTCTATGATTGGTTGATTTGGCTTGAAAGGCTGTCAATGATTGGCTGATAAACTTACAATCTCCTAACTTTTTTTGAAAGTATAGGCGCAGATTTAGCAAATATACCAGACACCATCTCAATATACCAAATTTCCTAAATCTGGTATGGAAATATACCAGTTGTCAGCGCTGTGTGACTGGCATGACACGTGATACGAGAGGAACTGAAGTGAGGACGAACCGTGACTGAACTGAACATGTGAATGCACCTGGCAGGGAACGAACCGTGACTGAACTGAACATGTGAATGCACCTGGCAGGGAACGGACCGTGACTGAACTGAACATGTGAATGCACCTGGCAGGGAACATTACAAAACTTACCAAACTCATTACAAAACTTACCAGAACAAGAGAGTTCCACTAAGAATACTTACGTGATAGAATATGAAAAATATTTTGACACGTCGTCAGGTAGTTTGCTGCCATTAGTTACTTAAATCTGTGCGTCCGAACATAAGCTAGGCTTCATATGAACACCAAAAAAAAATATGTGCACTCAGTGCGTTCATACAAATAGATACTGCGCACAGAAAGCACTTCAACTAAGCGTCTCCGGTGCGCACAACAACAGTTGCTACGCAGTTAAACAGAAGCCTGTGGCATAAAGTGCGTAGAAGCGAAGCACACCACAACCGCAACAGTGCATCCCTGCTCTCTTAAAATGATTTATCACAGCACTTGCGAGGACATGATATATCGTCGCGGTTTAGGAGGAGTGACGTGGACTTGAAGGAATGTTGCTCCTGTATGTTGAGAGACGAGAGTGATAACGTGACGTGTACTTGAAGGAATGTTGCGCGCGTATGTTGAGAGACGAGAGTGATAACGTTATGTGTACGTGAAGGAATGCTGCTCGTGTATGTTGAGAGACGAGAGTGATAACGTGACGCGTACTTGAAGGAATGCTGCGCGCGTATGTTGAGAGACGAGAGTGATAACGTGACTTGTTCTTGAAGGAATGCTGCGCGTGTATGTTGAGAGACGAGAGTGATAACGTGACGCGGACTTGAAGGAATGTTGCGCGTGTATGTTGAGAGACGAGAGTGATAACGTGACGCGGACTTCAAGGAATGCTGCGCGCGTATGTTGAGAGACGAGAGTGATAACGTGACGCGGACTTCAAGGACTGCTGCGCGCGTATGTTGAGAGACGAGAGTGATAACGTGACGCGGACTTGAAGGAATGCTGCGCGTGTATGTTGAGAGACGAGAGTGATAACGTGACGTGTTCTTGAAGGAATGCTGCGCGTGTATGTTGAGAGACAAGAGTGATAACGTGACGTGTACTTGAAAGAATGCTGCTCGTGTACGTTGAGAGAGTAGACTGTATAGATAAATCGTAGACTTGGAGGAATGTTGTAGGACATTCAGAAAACATAAGGTTTGGAAATGAGATGGCGAGACGCTGCATATGTGTCTCATCTCTGCAGTGTAGAGTCTCGTGTGTTTGTTGAAAGTGCGGAGCGAGACGAGGTGCGCATGGAGCGTCGAGTCTCGCTTGCGTGTTGGGAGTGGAGGACGAGACGTAAATTGCATGGAGCGTCGAGTCTCGCGAGATTACTAGGAGTGGGAAGGAGGGTGTAGCCTTGGCATGACGGTGCTCATGGCAGCCTCCCTCGGGGATTAGTGAAGATAGCGTCCCATTAGACGGCGCTGCGGGAGGATCAACAAAAGCCGCCACAACGAGACCGGCCATCGAGATCCGTGGCCAGATACCAACTCATTCACTGAACTTAGGAACTTTGGCACACATTTTTTTGCAACTTAATTCCAAGTCAAATGTGACATCTCACAAATCGATATGGACAAAGAGGTCATATAAATTTATATTGAATATTTTGAATGTTTTAAGGCTTGTCGGGATGAGTTTTCCAAGCTGGTTGAGCCAGTTTGTCGGTTTGAGTTTTCAAATGGTGTTTGACTACTAAGACACCGAGCACTTTGCAATGACATTTTACATGACTGTTTCATTTTTCAATAACTTATTTTGCATGCTACTGGTCACTAAATCAAAATTTTCAGCCGGCACAGAAGAGCTGTTTGATGTTATATAAATGTTATAACAAGTTAAAATTAATAACATTTCCATAGTGACTCATAAGTTCATAATTACAGAACGATTTCAAACATGACTCACGCTTTGTGGCTGCGAATAGTTGAAAAACTTTAAAAAATTACATTAAGAGTTTGTAACTTAACTATTATTATTATGATTTATTATAGTTACAAGCACATCAATTCCCATAGTCCGACACGTTTAATAAACATCAAGAATAGTGTTAAATTTTAACGTTTCAGGTTGATTAGGGTATCAATATTTTCATCAACGCAATAAATTATTGTTTATTGAATTGGCTCACATATTTGTATCAACCAACTATTTAACGTGCAGAAAATAAATCCAATATTCCTGAATGAACTTAAAATTATTTCAAAAAGAAAAATTTTTAGTTATCGAAAATAATTTCGATAATTAAAATTATTTCAAAAGAATTATTATCAACTAAGTTCATCGACGTAAATTACATCTTCTTATCACGCCTCGACTAAAAACTGTGCTTTTTAATTCAACCGCGTTTTTTTCTTTGCGTCGGAACAAACGGATTCCGGGAAACGATTTTGGCAAGATTGCTCGATCATTCTTTCCCCCCGGGCATTGAGACAAATATTATTGGTTCCATCTATAGTAATATGGAAAAGTTGCGTCTTCCTGAACCTCGAGCGAACAAAAGATCTTCTTTCACGGGCTGTTGAACTTGCTTGTCAAGGCCTATATAAGAGGACTTTCTTTTACGTATACGGGCTACAGGTTGAACTTGCTTGTCAAGGCCTATACAAGAGGACTTTCTTTTACGTATACGGGCTGCAGATTGAACTTGCTTTTCAAGGCCTATACTAGAGGACTTTCTTTTACGTTTAAGGGCTGCAGGTTGAACTTGCTTGTCAAGGCCTATACAAGAGGACTTTCTTTTACGTATAAGGGCTACAGGTTGAACTTGCTTGTCAAGGCCTATACAAGAGGACTTTCTTTTACGTATAAGGGCTACAGACCCTCATCTTCTCACGCCAGACAAAGGAAGCAGTTGTCAACTGATGTTTTCTTGGATTCGTCGTCTGCAACAGTGGGCGGTTCATAATATTTTCCGCTGTATTCGGGAAGATATTAGGTAATAGAGATCCGAGCCATTTACTAGAGGGCAGGAATGTCGTTTCTCATTTGAATTGACCGTGAAACGAGGCAGTCGTTTCGCCTCATGAATAGAGGAGGCCATGCCTATGGAACGACTCGTTTTCGTCACAGTTAATTTGATGAATTTATCATGCATTCAAACTTGAATATGGACCATTTATAAACCACTAAACATGGCACAAGTGGCTAATAGGATGACGAATGAAGGTTAACTATTATAAATAACAATTTTTCAAATTCTATTATTTTAACTACTTCATATTACATAAATTGCAGGAATGCGAGAGTTAAAATCTTTGAAATAAATTAGGTGCAATTTCATTGATATTGGCTATTTAATCTGCTATTTCAAATTATTTTTCAAATTACGAATTTAAATTAAATTTTTTACCTAGAGCATCATATATAAAAACGAATAAAAAGTGAATACAACATCCTGTTTTCAAACAAGAACATTCCGCCCCTCTCTTTTCCCGGACGCTTTTATCGCCCGATAAGAGCAACGAGCCGCGGATTTTGATGAATGTGAGTACAAATGTCCTCACCCAAGTCTGCTAGGGACGTCGATTTCAGTGACCTCGCATAATAAATAAAAACTAACAAAAAATTAAATCAACCAACCAGTGTTCCATAAAACTATTTGCCCTTCGAAAGCTTTTATCACATTATAAGCTACGGATTTTGACGAATCTGAGGACGAATGTCCTCACCCAAGCCTACCATGGACGTCGACTCTAGTGACCGAGCGACTCACTCACATAATAAATAAAGAATTTATTCAAGCAACTACATTTTCAGTAAACCTTTAGCCAATCGATAGCTTTTATCACATTATAAGCCAGGGATTTTGAGGAATGTGAGTACGAATGTCCTCACACAAGCCTGCCATGGACGTCGACTCTAGTTACCGAGCGACACACTCACATAATAAATAAATAAAAATTAAATCAAGCAACTAGATTTTTAGTAAACCTTTTGCCCTTCGATAGCTTTTATCACATTAAAAGCCAGGGATTTTGAGGAATGTGAGTACGAAAATCCTCACACAAGCCTGTTGTGGACGCCGACTCTAGTGACCGAGGAACTCACTCACATAACGAAAAATTAAATCTAGCAACTGTATTTTCGGTAAGCCATTTTGCCCTTCAAAAGCTTTTATCACATTATAAGCCACGGATTTTAAGGAATGTGAGTACGAATGTCCTCACACAAGCCTGTTGGAGACGTCAATTCTAGTGACCGAGGGCGTCGCTCGTAGTCTCTTATCTGCTGTGCCTTGCCTTTGTGTTCGTTATCTCCCCTCACTTCCATTTATGCTAATGCCATCTCTTCATCACTTAACTGTCGTCCTCTCTGCCACTCTACACAATAAGAACCGAAGCAGATTAAGCAATTTTTTAGTCGCATATTTCGATGGAGACAACGAATGAATCATTACAGATACATTATAAGGCATATAAGCAAGTTTCATTGAAGACCAGAGAATATGTTTTATTGATTAAGTATGTACAGGAACATTCATTAGCTCCTAGTTTGCGCGTCATTTGTAGCTTGATTAATTATTCCAATATTACGAACTTGGAGGGCGGCGTAGGTCTCTGTAAGTTATCAACTAAAAACTTGCGCTCGTCATGTGTTCTCCGTGCCATTTGACGAAACATATATATATTTTACAAGATCTTTGTGATCCGGTTATTTTAAGCGCATTTTCTCATTTATGGGAAAAATATAACTCAGTACTCACTGCAGTGAGTGACAGAGCACATTTTCTGTCGACGAAAACGCGAAGTCACGGACGGACAGACAGACAGATGACAGACAGACGGACGGGCATGGCGAGCACAATAGCGCCTTTTTTCCATAAATGAGAAAATGCGCTAAAGAGGAGCTATTGTGCTCGTCATGTTTGTCCATCCGTGACGTCCGTCCGTGACGTGAGAAAAAGCGCTCTCTGTCACTCACTGCAGTCAGTACTGATATAATTTTTATACAAATCCACTATCTCTGTGATATTGACAATGGCCGAGCAAAGAATTCATCAACAGCAGCTGATGTATTTTGCATTTTTATTCTTAATTTGCTAGTTTCTGGTTCATTAATATATTCCCGAGCGCAGATTGTCACCAAAAACAACCTGTAAATGCATGATCATTAATTTCAAATTCAGCCAGGGTCATGAAATATCAATAAGAAATTCTCTCCTAATGAACTGCAGCAAAACTGTAGGTGTAGATAAAGCCATATAACAAGTCGTCATGAGTCATAAAACCGTATCTATACAAGTCGATACTACATACTACTTATGTTTATGGCCAAAATTAGGAGTTCAATCTTTGTTTATTCAACAGTATAACACAAATAGACAAATTTCACAATGAAATTTGTCTTCTTGTGTTATTTCCTCAAAACCTCACTGTCATTCATAATACTTTCATTTGTGGATTTTTAGGGAAATTTGTGCAGTATATTTCTTATTAACAATTATATCGCACTTGAAATTAGCGTTTAAATCTCACTGAAAATGTTGTGGAAAAATGAGACAAAAGCTTATTCGAATAGTGTGTTCACGTTCTTATCGTCAATGATGGCAGGCAGATACTAAGGCAGATCGTCAGATACTAACTTATTGACAGTCACTAAACGATTGGCCATGGAAGGCACTGTTTTCCAGTTCAGTGTGGACTTGAAATTATTTATTCCGTCAAATTAGAATAGAATAGAAGTGTCGGTGTTGAAGAAATAGGCCGTTGGCGTTGAAGAAGTTGAAGAAATAGAAATAGAAGGGCACTTAAAATCGAAACTTAAAACTGTTCCATTCGTAAGGAAGTACTTAAGGTGGAGAGAGCTCTCAGCCCAGTCAGGGAGAGGGCGCAATACAAGAGACAAAAGACGTAAACAAGAACTGCAGCAAATGGTTGCTATCGTTTTACAGGCCTGCAGATCAATAATTAACTCGGCTTATCGGCTCGCAGAACACAACTGATTCATCGACAAAATGAGAGCACCCACTACACCTCGCTCTGAGACAAGCTTTCCAATAATTATAGTCCAGAAGCAAATGCCGCGCATCTGATTTCATTAAACATTCCATTTAACTGGTAAATACAATTCCAACAAAACTAAAAACAAGACAAACAAGAAAAAAATGAAATCAGTACTCACTGCAGTGAGTGACAGAGAGCGCATTTTCTCGTCCGTCCGTCCGTGAAGTCACGGACAGACGGACAGACGGATGAACGGACAGACGGATGAACGGACATGACGAGCACAATAGCGCCTTTTTTCCATAAATGAGAAAATGCGCTAAAAAGATAGTGAACGATATTCCAGCATTCACAAAGGATCATAATTTTTAATGCCTAACGAAAGAAATGCCGCACTTCCGAAATAATACATGGCTTGAATAATAAACATATCCGACAACAAACTATTATGTCTCCTAGGTTCCAGGAAACTTCGTGTAAAATTTTTGAATATTTCGTCTCGACGACTCCCGAGCCTCGTGTCGTTGGGTCCGAGCTGTTGATCGAGCGTCGCGGTGTCGGTCTCCGCAACAGAAATTTGAGAGTCGGGCGGTTCTGAGAGCGACAATCACGATGAAAAAATGAACCCTGATAGTGTTAATGGATGACATGCCTTGGCTGTGAGTGGCGGACTCATCCACCCTGCCGCTGACTCTCGTAATGAAATTACACACCCTGACAGTGTCAACGGATGCCACACCTTGGAAATAAGTATAGTGCCACACAATCCTTTACCCTGCCCGCGTTCAGGAGCTAAATAATGTATAGTGAAAATATTGCCAGGCGACACGTTCTTTATGTGAGTGATGATGTAGCTCCTTGCCTCTGTATCGCTGGAGCTAAAATTATTCACTCTGAAAGTGTACGCAGAGTGGCTGGCGCATCACTTCCTGCTTTTCTTGCTCAAATAAGCAAATTATACTTACAGAGAGTTAGTTTCAGCTGCCACGAGAAGTTTCTTGTTCAGTTTTCAAGATCAAATCTTCAGGATTGACACAAAAGCATGTCCTTCGACAGTAAATGAGCATTAAAATCTTTTATAAGCTATCGATTACTGCTCCAGAGCGTGGAAATGAAACTTTTGCGGTATGTTTTTTTTGTCAATGTGAACGTCGCAAATAAATTTTCCAGCGTAAACATTCATTTCGTTTTTTTTCAAGCCCAAAGAAAAACGAGTTCCGCCATATTGAGCAGGAATGAAGCTAAAACATACGTTCGGTTTCGGAAATTACGCCACGCCAGCGTCCCATGAACGAAAAAAATTCTTGACACGACGCGCAAGAGTGAGTCGCTCACGAGCCCCAAACCTGTACACGGACGCCCGAAACAAAGTCAGACGTGCTAAATTCCAAGTCCGGAATTTCTGCATCTCTTAAAATATCATCAGCAAAATGCCCTTGGAGTTCTCTCACGCGTTATAAAAAATAGCAGAGCGACGATAATTTGCACGGAGCTCCTTTCCCCTTCAGCGAAAAATGTGCGATTTAAAATACTGCGGGCTCCGAAAAATGCTTTTCACAGGAAACTCTGAAAGATGCCTCTAGGGAGCTGAATAATGCAGCAGCTGAATAAATCTAACTTCTGTGCAGTTGAACACTTGTGTTCTTTTAATATTGTTTTACGTTTTTTTTAACTTGAACCTTGAGTGAAATTTCTTCGGGCATTCTACTGAACTTAAAAAATCGAAAATATCCTAACCTTTGGTGTCAGATGTCATTCAAACATCGAGAGAAAAATTTTTTCGAATTCTTTTGCAATAAAGAATTCTTGCCACAGTCTTATACGGTCGAGGTCTAGTGTAAATTCCTAATGCATATATTTTCACGGTGCGTACCAAACCAGAGGTTTGATTAACCAATACATTGTTGAAAATTGTTGTGAGATAAACAGACAATTATCCTGCGATACAAATTCCCAGTCCTAAAAACGTCCAAAATGGACCGTGGAAATTGAAAATTAAACCACCAAGCAACAATCTATGCTTGGATTATTAATGTTAGGAACTCATTACATGCGTAGCAGCACAACTAGATCCAAGTTGTGCTGCAGACCTCTACGTATGCAGACCTCTACGTCTACTGCAGACCTCTAAGACCACAGCCTCTACGTATTATTATGGTATATGACTGCTAGTTTTGCAGAGGAGGGAAATATACATTTTGTATATGTTTCATATATTGATATGTAAATATTGTAACCAAAAAGAGTCAGACGTTGGCGCTATGTTGCCGGATCATGCCCTAGGTGCAGAGAAGTTGCCCATAGTCATTATTATTATCATCATTATTGTCATTAGTCTAGCGCCACTAGTGAACATGTGTGTACTATAGCTACTCGATTAGTTGATATTTGACGCAGGACTAATACCTTTGTGTTTTATGACCTGACCTGGAATGTTGATTGAGTAAAATTGAATCTGTTATAATTTCAGGATTTTTGGTGACCGGAAATCTTATCAAGTTTTATTGTGCGTTTTATGAACGAAACATTTGTAGAATCTAGCAATAATTAGTTTCATCTCTAGTGTAGAGAGACCGCCGAAGTTAAGACATGTTGCTTCTACTCCCACACACACTGCTTTGACTTGCGTTGTTGAATGAAAGAGTAATGTGCGGTCGTCTTTACTTCCTGCTGGCGTTAAATCTCAAGAAGTATGATGAATCTGATGAATTTTGGTGGAAAACGTATAGTCTCGTGTTACTCCCAGTTTATACAGACCCCGTGACAACATAGGTATATTAAACACAACATATAATAACGATATAACATACAACTGGACATGATGGATTATTACGGATAAATTTTAGACTCGTGTTACGCACAGTTTATACAGGCCCCGTGGCAACATAGGTATAATAAACACAGCATATAATAACGATATAACATACAACTGGACATGATTGATTATTACGGATAAATTTTAGACTCGTGTTACTCCCAGTTTATAAAGGCCCCGTGACAACATAGGTATATTAAACACAGCATATAATAACGACATAACATACAACTGGACCTGATGGATTATTACGGATAAATTATAGAATCGTGTTACGCCCAGTTTGCACTGGCCCCGTGACAATATTGGTATATTAAACACAACATATAACAACGATATAACATACAACTGGCGCCAGAATATTTATGATGTCAATCGCCGCTACATTTCCACACCAAAACCAGTATTCGCATGATATCCTCATTCCTTATGAAGGTTGCCAACTTGAGCTTCATATTTTTGCTCAGCTGCCAAATCACGCTAATCAAGCAAAGGATTGTGCGTTGCAAACATCCCTTTGCCAGACACGCCGCAATCTCAGGATAAACTACCTGCATTAATAACCTCCTTTATTCCTGATTACGAACCCCAGGATAAGAGCCAACTCGTTATTTATGCAGGGGTTGGAAATCCCGGATTAAAATACGCCGGGTTATTGCAAAAGAACGTGCCATTATTTAGCCTATAGAGTGTACCAGACAAGCAAATTTGTATCTAAATAAATTAAAATATCTTACAAGTTATTGCAAATAAGTATTAGTTCTTCTTCTCGAAGCATAGTCTGTTATTGTTGATTATAGAATAATTTCCAATTAGATTTAAACACACTTTATCATTGTCAAAAAGTACCGAAAAAATTTTCAGCGAATTAAAAAAAGGTTTTAACACGAATGGCGAATAACAAAATATGCAACGGAATTAGATTTGCTAACAGCCTCGCTAGAATTTTTGTGAACGCATTACCGCTTATAGAATTTGCTGCCGCTATGTTCAATTATGACTTGAAAATTTAATTAATTAATCCCGGATTACAAGCGAGCACCTATATCCATCGAATAAGCTTGATTATAAAAAATATTGCGATAAAAATTATGTCGTACAAAGGGGAGTTTTTCCCCTGATCAGAAGGCTTTTGATAATAATGAATTTTACTGTACGCGAAACATGCGTTAGAAGCGCACATAAATATTCACGTTTATTTTGCAGAAAAAATGACATGAAAGTCACAAATATTTAATAATTAGGGAAATTAAATTGTATTTATATACCTAACTATTCTTTGGTTGAAATTTATTAAGGTAATGTGGTTCGTCGATACATTTTGTTGATGAGATGTTTGTAGCATTTCATCATAAATAATATTTATTATTTAGTGCAAGTTAGCCAGCGTTTGCTCGATCGGAACGATGATACCTGAAATTACGGAATCTAATTATCTCAAACTTAGTCAATGATAAACAAGTCATTGCATGCTTTTTAAAAAAAACGCTTTGAAACACACATTTTACTTTGAATATGAAACCCCATTTAAGTCTCTTTTAAAAATATAAAAATTATGTATGCGTCTTTGAAAATAAATTTTAAAAAATACATGCCTGTTTAAAAATCAATTTTAAATTTTTCCCCTCAGTTTTACGATGCTTCACTATTCTCCCCTAAAGAATAAATTTTCAAGCCCAGGTGATATCCCTACACACTAAGTATCCTAGATGCGCGCCTCAATATATAATTAAAAAGCCAGTCTCACAGAAGCACATTCACAAATGTCCAAAAATGAATATAAGAAGTTGGATATAACATGTAGGTTCATGGAAGCTCGAGAATTTGTTCATTTTCATTTGTATTAAATTGGGCACTTTACGTTGCCATTTATGAATAATATGGGAAGATGATATCTTACAAATTGCTTCTGAAAAATTGCTTCATACTCAAAAGTGGTCGAATACTTACAAAGATTTTGTGTATGCAAAATTCCGAATAGACAAATGCAAAAATTAAAAAGATTGGCCATCTACCAGACTATTTGTGGGCTATGATCATTCAAGGCTACAACTTGCCCTTCTCTGTCTGAAATATTCAAGTGCGACGTCCCTCTGAGCAGACCAAATAACCTTTAGGAAGTGAGAACAGTTCATAACACTTCCGATATCTGTAACTTTGGAAATATATTCAATCACGTGAAATAACTAATGACTGAATCATCCAATGTGTATATCATTATTTAATTTTGCAATCACGTGAAATAACTAATGACTGAATCATCAAATGTTTATATTATTATTAATAAATTTAATCAGAATCGTGCCATTAATACGAGATGACAGATTACATCCACGAAACTGGGACGTCCAGCAATATCGTATCACACACATACATATAATATACAGCAATATCGTATCACACACGTACAGCAATATCGTATCACACACGTACAGCAATATCGTATCACACACGTACGTATAACGTATCAACGTATCATGTTGGTTGGGGTAAACATGTGTTTTATCTGACCATCCTTTCGCGTACACTGGAAAAGTAATGGCTATTATGACCGCAAAACTTTTTGATATCCATGGTGACTCATCAGTGAAATTTGCATTCAGTTTCATGATGCACATTACCAAATTGAAGAAGCATTTTCATATAAAACAAAAGATGGACCAAATTCTCGTAATGTGTCTACACGGTAAAATAAAAAATTAGCCTATTGCAAAATCGCCAAATAAGCTCAAAATTTTGCGTATAAAATGAACTTGCATATTGATTCAGAAATTAACGATCAGATATATGTGAAAAAGTGTTATACGAAAATTCAAATCTAGATATTCAAGATATTCTTGCCGTTAGACTGAAAATTTTTCTTGTTCTTCATTAGGTTTCGTTTCTATCTAGGGCGCAGCGCCGATCCTATAAGAGCAGGTCTCGAACTGTGTCAATAAGAAAAGCTCGGGCCATCGTCTACCGTCAATATTTGTATGAGCAGATGTCAGCACGGAACCTGAGACAGGCCTTGCGAAACGTGAACACTTCTTCCTGCATGAGAAGACACTGCTGCTCTCTGTTGTATTGTGCGCATCTATCCCCTCTCTGCAGTGTAATACACGTCCTTTTACGACCACAATTTAGTACAGTTCATTAATAATAATTGTGTTAATTACAGTTGTTAACTATATTCCGTTCTGTTATAAAGAACTTTACTTTTGCTTGCACACATATGTAGTTCTTTCTTTAGCTTGCTGGATCTGCCTGCTGCAATGCCGAACTTATTCTGTTCCTGAAAATTCAGTTCTCTTCCTTTCAATTCTAAAAAGCCATTACTCTGCCTACTCTTTTTTATTAATTCATTTATCTTTGAACTATTCTGTCACCAATAGCATAGGCCTGTTCATAAAGCATCTCCGCTCCTATTAGAAGCGCGTTTTAATTCATATATGGCGTCTGTTTCATGCCCAATGATTTAGAAATGTTGCTATGCAGCCATCCCTTTGATTGCCGTTCCAAACAGTTCGTCTTTCTCATAGAAATCAATCATCCTACGGCTGCTTTTGCTACTCCTCTCTAATCAACTCGGACAGTTTAAAGTTGTGAATTATTATTATCATAAGTGTAACAATCAAGGTAAAGACAATATATAAATGTGAATATTTGACGCGATTTCCCTATTAATAATTGCAACTATTGATCACCGTTTTCATGAAATAATCCACACGGAACAGGTTCAAGACATTATTTTTTTTGCGTCCACCATGTTTATTACACCAAATTCTCGTAGCACAAGCTAAACACATTTCACGCGGACCATACGTAAGCCAAGACTGGTGCCAGTTTTGGACGTCTCTGAAGTTTTGCCGTAATTTGCTCTGTCCCTCATCCACCTTCCCCTCTTTTGTCCCCCTGCATCGAGACTGAGTTTTGAGCAAGACAAAAGGAAAGCCTTGTGTTTGAGCCGCCATTACTCTCGAGAGGCCGGTCAACATGGCTCTTATGAAAGAAGCCGTCCAGCCACATATCGCCGATGCCTTTACTGACTCCCACCGCCGCAAAGGGTAACATTAAAATGACTTCCTACTTTTGTGATCTGCAGATTGTGTGCGTGTTTGATGACTCAATAGAATTCGTAAAAGGTCGTTAGAATATATGTGTGAAGATTATCGAGAACAGAGGGCTTGGCTTTCCAAGTATGAACGCGTTCAAGAACAGAGTAGATAGGGCTATGGAAAAATATATGTTCAGATTTGAAATGCCTAGCTCCTTATCGAACCCGGTGGAAGTCTAGTAGCTATTTCAAACTATCGTCAGTCATGAAAAGATCCGGTCAAATGACACGATTTTAGATCTATGAACAAGGCACGAAAAAAGGAAAAGAATCGGCGACAGGCCATATCAGGCCTACGCTTCACCGCCGACATCACTATGTTATGTTATGTACAGTACCTGGTGGAGTTATGTTTATAATCCTCATCATGAGAACGTATGGTTTGAGCTTTAATATAGAGAGGATGTGGGTATGGCAAGACGCAAATGTACGTATGAGTTATATATACATTATGCACACCAATTTTATAAATGTAAATAATAAAAATTAACATATTATGCGTTTTACTTCGTCATTATTCTCACATCCTGGCTCATATATTCTACTTAGAGCGTTGCATAATGCATAATTTCTCATTGATTATACAGCAATAACTACGACGTAGGTTTAAGTAGTTTGAAATGATAGAATTTCTCTGACCTTATTGTTTTAAAGATCGTCAACAGTAATAAGTATGAGTTGAAATGCGGTGAGATAGTTTGTTCTTGCTGATATCAACTTTAATTATTGAAAGCAGATCTAAGCTTAACATTGGAAAAGTCATTTCATTTTAAACGCAGGCAATCCAAAAGAAGTTTTTGAATTTAAAATCTTTAAGAAAAAAGTTTTCACTCGTTTTGAAAGGCAAAATAAGTATCCTACATCTACAACGACCTTAATATTGGAAGATCTTTTTCTATATATTCATCGAGAAAGTACATGTCCGGGGTTTTGCATATGAAATGATGTAGATCAATCAACTCGGTTTCTATCAGCGAAACAAAACGTTGGCCGCAGCACCCGGAATCCGCTCGCCTGGCCAAACTTCCAAACTTGCACTACAATTGTCCCGATATGAAGAGCAAAAATATCCACGAGAGCTAGCCAGAGAAAGGGGAAATCTGAGAACTTGTTTTTCAGTTGGCCCGTAAGCCTAATTTTATAACCTCCTGCAATTGCTTCATTTCATTAAACGACTTTCTTTTGAACACGAGAAAACCGCAGTGTTGTAGTTTGCTGCACCAAGGCTGTGGAAAACAACGTCTTGGGCCATTGCATGCTCCACATGGCGGTAACCTCATGGCAGGAACATGGCTGGTTACCAAAGCAACACGTCATACATTCAACTCAATATGGCTGAAACATTTATTTTGTCCAATAGGTTTCACTTGATGTTCATTTTTCAAAGAAAGCGCAAAAAAAATAGAGTAACTAAAATCAATGGAGCTGACGTGTCGCAAATTTTTCGAAGCGTATAAGCTTCTCAGGCAGTAAAAAAGGCTGACTAAAATGATCAAACACAGGCGCTAAATTGAATTCAGGGTGAAATTAAATTTCAAAAGTTGTGTCCCAACAAATTTCGCTATTTTCTTAGATGCACTCGGAAATCCATCAAAATAATTTATAAATTGAAAATCTGTCTCGCTACTTAGATTTTTCAGTGAGCGGAGCAAATCGAAGCGCAATTTCCGAGCATCATATGAAACCACAAGAAAATAAGGGGAGCAATTTAAGACGGATTTAAGAGACGGAAGTGAATCATGAACTTCAATCGTTGAATTTTGTAGGCTTCATCAAATTTAAAATCTTTTGGTGGATCATATAATTTAATTTGTGTGTATATTTCGAAATAAATAGAGTGGTGGCTCTTGCCATAGACTGCCGTTCGTTAACAATAAACCTGATGACTGGTTACTTTGCAGACAGTCAATAGCAGAAAATTTTGCTAAAGGCGAGAAATAAAAAATAGCCTGCAAATAGCTAAAAAAATTTTTGATAAAGGAATAAAAAATCAGTGATCTTCACATTTCTCTGAGAGTTCCGAAATACTGTCACATAGTAATTAAAAATAGCAGGTGTCATCAGCAAAATAATAAGGCATTTGACAATAATGTATGTGCAGATGTGAATCATATAAAATAATATTGCAAGAAACACACAACCGCCTTTTTTGCATCAGCTTTTGCACGCTGCCCTAGCAACGGATCAAATATGAAGCACAAGAGCAGGTTCAGTATGATGAGATGGACCCTTCAGTTATTTAGTATTCAAACAAAATTAACAATTTATTAAGTCTCTCATATGGCTTTTCTATTTCAGTTATAATCTTTTTGAACCTCTTCTACGAGTAAAATTAAGTAACAGAGGATATTCTCAAAGTGATCATAATACTTTAAAAACTGTCTATGATAAAGATGATGTAGCAAAGGCAACGACTCTTAGCCACTCACTTTCTTTCAAAATTGCCGATAATTAAAAGGATATTAAGAATTAAATTTTTAACCTACTTTCAATATCTTAAACATTCCCGAAGATGAAATTAATTCCAAAAGGAAAATTTTTCAGCTACTCATAATATTTTTGACATTGCCGATGATAACAGATGAACTTTCTAATTGAAACATCTTTTTCAACAACTGATAGAATTGAGAAACCACTTAAAATGTTAGTTGAAGAACGAAACGTATAAATAATTTGTAATTTAACATGATTTTTGTCTTCAAATAATATTTTCAAACATATTTTTCGTTTTTTGACCAGCTTTCCAGATTTTTTCATTGTTACTCAGCTTTAAAATTTGTTATATTAGAAATGACTGTTAATGTGCCGAGATAATAGATCGGCTTCTAAATCCAAGTACTTAATAAATAAATAGTAAAAGCCCATGAACATAATACCTGAAGCGACAATAATGTATTTCATTTTTTCTTTTCAGACCCCATCTTAATGCAGCTCTGTGGCATACTCCCAGACGGCCCAAAGCCGACCACTTCCACGTGACAACGAACGACCTTTACAATACGGAATTTTTTCGCACATGCAGTGAATTATCTAAAGCCAATATTCTATCTGCCAGTTTGATTCACGACAATCTAATTAAAAGTTTAAGAAAGCTTTTTATGCATATTAATACCGAAGAGTATTTGTGTGCCGAAAACTTTTTGCCATCATCTATATACAATTGAGTGGAAGTTTGCTTCTGAATTTGTTTCGCTAAATTTGTCCAAACAAATTTGAATTAAAATAAAAGAAAATCTTGTAGGGATCTACTTCTGTTCGTTGCTATAAGTAAATAGACCGTGAATAATTAGAGCAATTCAGAAGAAATGTTATTTATTTATGTGTTCTGATTTTATTGATACACATTTTTGAAGCTTTTATTTTTTGTTATATGATTTCATCAAATTTAATATCTAAGAGGAACTTATTCTAAGTTAAATGAAGTAAGTCACACGGGCAAATTTATATAAAATGAGATATGGATATTTGATCATTGTGACCCATGCAAATTGGGCGACGTGTTTTAGGACTAAACTTTGAAAATTTTCGGTGATTTTTATTCTAAGAAATTATATAAATTAGGAAACTACACCTGCGGCATCAACTTCAAACATTTCATCATGATGATGTTTATCCAGTGCCTCACTCTGATGCTTCTATATGGCGGTGAGTTTATAATATAATAATATAAAATAATATAATATAATATAATATAATATAATATAATATAATATAATATAATATAATATAATATAATGGATATTTTAATTAAGTTATTATTTTTACTCGTTGATGACATAGTTTATAAATTTATATCTTCGTGCTTCATATCCGCTTTTCCAAATGAATAAAGCAGCTAATTTCATAGCATTGTAATTTTGGTTAATAACGAATTCATGGAAGCATGAATATGTAATAAAGAAAACATGAACATATTATTAAAAATAATTCTGTTCATGAAATTGACAGTAATTGAGGGGAATTTATACGAATATGAAATAAATTCATTGAGTAGAATACAATTTACGTATCTCAAGCACACGATTTGGGAATTTATTAACGACATCCCGTACTGATGTTTGCAGCCAATAAAATCTATGTACGTCTATGATTAGGTTGACCTATTCTTACTATATCAACCGAAAAGTTAAAATATTGATTTAAAAACAATTTTTCGAATTTTACATGCAAACTAAACTTGATCTGCATACCAATATATCTTGGTTCACATTAGAGCATAATTCGTTATTTTCAATTCCATTTAAAACAATAGCAAAGCATATAAGTAATAATGTCACTGGTTTGCTTGAATCGCAAATTCACTAAAAACTTAAAAGCAAAGAAAACGAAAAACATTAGTAGTTTTGTGGAGTTTTCTTTGCTTTTAAGTTTTTAATGGCAAAGCATTAAGAAGTGGACGTATAGCTACTGCCATGTACCGTCCACTCATTGCCGTCCTGAAAAGTGAACTAAAATACGTCCCATTTTCATTTGTTGTTTCGAAACTCTAATGATTTGCGGGATATCGGTAGGATTACTTAATCGTTCGGTTATCTTGTAGAAATATTTTCATTTATGTATAACTGATTGCATGAATTAAATCAATTACATCTTTCATATAACCTAACCCAGTAAGCCGTTTTTAATAAAGTTGTGCGTCAAAGCTCTTAAGTTCTGATCACTTTTAACAGGATTATCTTAGACTTCTATCAATCATCTTTTTCCACGACGCATCCACATGATGATTGGACGCATCCACGACGCATAGTAGTCATTCCTTTTTGTTACAAAGTACAACCATATTGATGGCATCATTTTATTTTTTTTGCTGTGGGCAAAGAAAATTGATATAAATCTCTAATATTTGATTTCAAAAATACGTATTCGTTCTTAAATCGCCTCGACAATCCAGCGTTTGAGATGTAAGGTTACAAACAACGGAGCTCGAGCGCCTATTACGCAACTTATATGGCCTAGCCGTTTACGATCAAAAGCCTTCGACTTCTGACATGGCTTTGAAATACGAAACTTGTACGCCATATTGGAGAAAGAACTTTCACGCATTCAAAACGATTTCTGGTTGACGGAACTTACAAAAAATACGTTGCTCGTGGCGCATTATTGTTTGGTTAGAAAACATGGAAAAATGAAATACAAATTAGATAAAAAAATTCAATGCCGACAGTACTCCACGTGTATTATTATGAAGTCGAGAATGTAGGACTGCGCTGTAATGTGATACAGAGATTTAGTTCTAAGTCCAGGAACGGAAAATAGCTCGCCATCTTGTCTCATAAAAATTATATTTTTATACATTACATCTTACTCGTGGATAGCAACACTGAAAATTATATTTGTTTCGGATAATTGATCTCATAATATCGTAGATATCATCTAAATCCATTCAGCTTAAGCACTATGCAAACTTACATTATCATTTCTTTCAATTTCAGTGAATAATTTTTATTGTGAACTATAAAATCGGTACAATTTGGCTAAGTTATGAACAAACGTCTTCTTTTTAGTGGTACGACGTATCTCATTTAAAATATTCATTAACATGCAAAGTAAAGCTTTCACAATGCTTAAAATTTAAATGCGCTAAGTAAGAATTTTGGGTATTGTGGATAAAATTTAATATTAAATCTCAAATAAAGTTACTCTGTAATAGTTTCAATGTCCTGACAAATGAGATTGTTTTAAATCCATGTTGACGAGAGCTTCGGTCCTGTAGCATTGGGGCACTGCATGACTTTTGATGATATTTTGCACGATCTATTCTGTAGGACCTGTTCATCTGCTTTGCAACCGTTGTCAGTTCAGCTTGTCGCGATTTAAAATTTGAAATTTCGGTAACGCTGGCCATTCGTCATGCAGAATTTATCTGGAGATTGCGCGCTTGGTTTTTCATTTTTTTTTTCAAGCCGAGAAGCGAAACCGCGAACAGCAGCTGACAAGCGAAACCATACACCGAAACCGCCTTACAATAGGACTAAATTGAGTGATAGCATCTCATGCCTGGTCATTTAATATTAATTGAGTGCGGCTTAATTAGTGCATCAACGGTGCTATAAGAAAAACGGAAAAGTGTTTCGTGGGGGTATCTGGGTGTTCATTAACTGGGTAAGGTGGGTAACGAAGAAGTGTGTCGTGAGGGTATATGGGTGTTCATTAACTGGGTAAGGCGGGTAACGGAGGAGTGTTTCGTGGGGGTATCTGGGTGTTCATTAACTGGGTAAGGTGGGTAACGGAGGAGTCTGTCGTGACGGTATCTGGGTGTTCATTAACTGGGTAAGGCGGGTAACAGAGGAGTGTGTCGTGACGGTATCTGTGTGTTCATAAATTATTTAAGGTGGGTATTTGTTATTAGAACAACTGTAATGCCCTGCTAACATTTGCTACTTATGAAACTTTATTGCACTCTGCTATCTATAATATCTTCTGTTTTTTTTTAGATACACGGTTTTTCAGATATTCTATACTAAAAATAATTACTGAAACTTGTCCAAACATTTGTTTCATGTGTAGGTCATTTTGACTCAGTTTAACCGGGCATAACGGTTTGTTGGTACTACTTGCAGAAAGTATGTCACTATTTGGATAATGCGACCCATTAATTTTTTCGTGTGTACAATGATTCATCCAATTGCTATTGACTTTCAATTCTTTACCTTTTTTTAAATCAATAACCAATGATAAATAAACTACTGATGTATAACATGAAAATTTTGAACCAATTTACTCTCACATCCGCTCTGAAAATAAATTAATACGTAGCATCCATTCTAACAGCAACGAGTATTGTCCAATAAATTATGAAGCTCTTCTAATTAAGGAAAAACAAGGTGCTGACAGGGCATTTTCAGCCGTTTTTATGGTCCACTAATTATGTCCTTGAGCGAATTAGGCATGAGATCTTAATAAGTGGCAATTACCGCCTGTATCGTCGACACTAATGTGCCAGCCGGCTAACTGGGCGGCGTGGCGCACTAATGTGCCAGCTGGGGTCATACTTTCAAAACTCGCTAAGTGAACGTAAGTACTTACGCTCTATTTTCTTGTCTATGATTGGTGAATTTTGCTAGAAAGGCCGTCAATGATTGGCTGATGAACTTACGATCTCTTAACTTTTTTTGAAAGTATAGGCCCTGGCTAACTGGGCGGCGTGGCGCACTCGCATAATTCCTGCTCAGCCGGGGCACGGTTCTCCTTATCCAAATTTCGGCTGAGTTCTAAATTATACCAGTACGATTAATCAATTACCAGCAGCTAGTTTTGTACCAGTAAATCATACCTGCACGCTTAATTAATCAATAAATCAATGGCACGATTAATCAATGTATTTAATAAATATATATTGATACTGCTCAAGTTGGGCACGGTTCTCCCTATCAAAATTTCGATTGAGTTCTTAATTATGCGAGTAAATCATACCAGCTTTTCAATTAGAATGGCACGATTAATCAATTTATTTAATGAATATATCTTGACACCGCTCAAGTCAAGTGGGCAGGATTCTCCCTATCCAAATTTCGGCTGAGTTCTTAATTGTATACGAGTAAATCATACCAGTTTCTCAAATGGAATGACTCGATTAATCAATTTATTTAATGAATATATCTTGATACTGCTCAAGTTAGGCAGGATTCTCCCTATCCATATTTCGTCTAAATTCTTAATTGTATAAATAAATCAATGTAATTGTAGTAGTATGAGTGAATCACCCCCGCATCTCGAATGGAATATCACGAATAATAATTTTATTCAACAAAGATATTTTGATACTGCGCTTTGTCTCGAAGATTCATAGTCTCGCGAGGGTGGTTATTACTCGATATAACCTGTCATTGTCTCTTACAAATTATTATTCGCTATAGACGAAGAGTACTCGAAGCTACATCGTCTGTTTGTGCTGTGCCATAAAATTCTTATAGCAGTTCTTCACTCAAATGTTTCATTGCACATTTTGAATTGGATATAATGTAAAGAAATGTTATGGAAAAGCACTTGTTAGAACTTGGATGGGTAGCAAAAAATTGTCTACCTCAAATTCATTTAACTGTTTTTAATTTTGCGAATAGCTACAGGTGATGGTGTTCACTGCTGTAGGTGATAGTACTATTTCAGCATTAGGACTTCTATGCACAAATCCTGAACATAAAAATGAAACACTGACGCGTTTCTCAGCGCCCTCGTCATTTCACAATTCATAATCGTCAATTCATATGCTCTTTTCCTCGTGCTTGTACTGCGCGAGATGAATCGAACTTGAAATAACAGGCGATGGACCTTCTAATTAAATATTATTTCATGACGACGTACATACAAAAATTTTTAAGTCACCCTATGGACAGTCGATCATACTAAATTGAATTTCCGGGATGTCCACGAATGAATGAATTGCCTACAATAATAATTTGATTTCAATGTCCAATATGGGAGTTGAATCCATAAACGTAGCAATTCAACTTCGGATAAAAGACTCGATAATCATACATAAAAGCGAAGCTGTGACACTGAACGCTTAGAAACATGCGTGCCTTCCAATAAATGAGATATAAGAGTAAAAAACGCGTAAATCAAGACACGGCGCACGATGAACTCCGTGCTGGTGCTGCTGGTGCTGCTGGTGGTGGTGGTGCTGGTGACTGGTGCTGCTGGTGCTGCTGGTGCTGCTGGTGCTGCTGGTGATCCTGCTGGCTCTGTTTAAAGGCTCAATAATTAAGTTCGGTACAGGAATCCCATGAAAATAATCAATGCTCGGATATGTCCATATGACTTTTAATGATATTGATATTGAGGGCTTGCATTTGTGTGGCGGTCGTGGCATGTGCTGTAATATTGTACACTTAATTTAGCTTTGACACGAAAGTGCTGGACAAGTAAGGATCAATGTTAAATGGATACCAAAAAGAATACATGTTCAAATGATTTATTGGTGAAAGGGATAATGTTAGTAGACGAATAAGAGAATTAATTACACAAAAGGGAAATAAAATGATTTCAATTCAATAGTTTGAAATCGCCGAAAGAAGATTAATTATTTGTCATATTGAGTTACGCCCATAGAAAAATATAATCACAAGAAATATTGTGACTTTACATATTGTCACTGTGCATATATGACTGTACATGTTGTGTCTTTACATATTGTGACTGTACATATTGTGACTGTACATATTGCGACTGTACGTATTGTGACTGTGCATATTGTGACTTTACATATTGTGACTGTACATATTGTGACTAAACATATTGTGACTGTACATATTGTGACTGTACATGTTGTGACTGTACATATTGTGACTGTACATATTGTGACTGTACATGTTGCGACTGTACATATTGTGACTGTACATATTGTGACTCTAAAGAATGCACGTAGAACATAACGGTAATTTATTTAAAACGTTCATTACTTAAATTTGATTTTGGGAACTTTATTCTTGGTAAAATGAATGGAGAATAAACTATAAAATTAAGGTGATTAACTAACGTTAAAAGTTACGTCAAATCGCATAATACATGGCATTATCATGCATGATCTCATCATACGTGACCTCATCATGCATCTCCTCATCATGCATGACCTCATCATGCATGACCTCATCATGCATGACCTCATCATGCATGACCTCATCGTACATGACCTCATCATGCATGACCTCATCATGCATGAGTGACACATCTGTACCAATTCAAATCCAAGTGCAATATTTTCGTCAAAACACGTCAAACAAAGGCAGACGAGCAAGACATATTTCCACTACAGATTTGATACGTTTACGTAGCTGTCACGGCTGCATCGTAGCCGATATTTACTACCAATAAATATCGACGTCGCGTCGTACAAATGATATATGTCATCACGGGCTTACGAGCGGCCATGTAAATGCCATTCATGCTCAGCGGCGCTACAAACCATCACAACTTTAATAGGGGTTGAAATATACGTTCATTTGACGTCATTCGTAGTCACGCGACGAGGAATTCGATGGGAACAGGAACGCTCGCTCGTTCAATGAGACTTTTCAAGATGTATTGAACATTCAGATGTGTTTGATTTATGATGTGTAACTCGTGTACATAACGTTTATGATGTGTAACTTGTGTACATAACTTTTATGATGTGTAACTCGTGTACATATGTAACTTTTATGATGTGTAACTCTTGAACAATAACGCTATTTATGATGTGTAACTAATGTACATTACGCTTATGCACATAACGCTGTTCTACAGAATGAGTGATAACATCTATGACGAGATTGGAAACGATTTTCTTTCCATTTCGAATCTATTTTATTTTCCAAAGTTAAAAGCGTGAGCTGATGACTTGGACGACATCTCAGTTCTAATGCCCATGTACGCTTACTCACTTTACTAACTGCTACTCCAATGCACTGTTTAAAGCTGCTACTCCAATGCACTGTTTAAAATTTCGCATTATTACACTTCTGGACGGGATTTTTAACATTAGAATCTGGGATTCAAAATTGTTGCAGGGCGAGACGAGTTATTAATTATTCGCTGTACTTTGTAGGATAACTGCACCAAAGAAAGGCTGCGAAAACGAATACATTATGGCGGCGAATAATTTATTATTATTTATTATTATATTACTTATCCATAGTCGACATTTTGATTAAAACTAAACAACCTTCAAAAAGTAATTGAAACTAGTGCTCGAATTTCAAGTGATTTTATGTAAATTGCGAGTAGTTAATTAAATATTCTCACTATTTACATGACCGCATGCACGTATTTACAAGTTTAAGGTATTCATATTTTTACATTTTTAACATGTTCACGAAATGTTCAACATGTTCACGCATGAACAACTGATGGTTTCGAAGCTTTCCCATTTTTTGCGCCATTTTCCGTTAAGTAATTAAAGTTATACAAAAATTTAAAATTTTTTGTTTCATTGGAAAAAAAAAATTGGCGGTGTAAGTAACAAAATAAATTTTAATGTATTAGGTTTTCTTCATTTTCATTTCAATGTCATTACCATGTCACTATTTCACTGTTAGCGATTGTGCTTTTGTTCATAGTGAGTTGAGTCATATTACAATATATTGAGACTGTAGATCTCATTACCTTATTTCAATAAAAGAAAATCGTCGTGATGATATTCAGCTTAATTGGTTCTCGCCAACGTTAATTTATTATTAAGTTAAGTTAAATAAAATGATGATAGAGAGATATGAAATAAAATGCAGAGTAGCGTTGAATTACAACAAAATCAGGTCAGAAGTTTGGAGTCTACCAAATGTTCCATTGGATCCAAAATTTGTTATTTGTATTGAAGTTGAAGAACAATAGCAATATCTTCAAACATTTGGTGACGCCATTCACGAGTTTGTTACGCTGTGCACAGTACACAGTCACAGCACACAGACACCACACATGCGGCAGGAACACAGCAGCACCGCACAACTCAGCTCATCTCCATATATTCAATTAGTCTTGCATTGTCCTGCAATAAAATTACCATGGATGCTACAGCGCCTCATGCATCCATGTCCTGTGCGCTGCATCCATGTCCTGTGCGCTGCATCCATGCCCTGTGCGCTGCATCCATGTCCTGTGCGCTGCATCCATGTCCTGTACGCTGCATCCATGTCCTGTACGCTGCATCCATGTCCTGTACGCTGCATCCATGCCCTGTGCGCTGCATCCATGTCCTGTGCGCTGATATTCTATCCAAAAGAAAATTCAACAACGAAATATTTTGGCACTACTGAATCTCAATAAATTTTCCTATCAAATTTGCCCTCCTGAAGCCATACTTCGTTTTTCCTTCAATATATAAAAGCATTGATACATTAGAGTTGTAAGAAGCGAATTTGATTTGTTGGTTTGTTATTTATCCCAGCCTGATGATGAAGATTTCGATCATAATCAGTAAACTTTTCAATTAACATTTACCCTTTGTTTTATCACCGCGCAGCCAGATTAAAAAAATTCAATGTCCGTTGGTGGATTGATTCCAAACAATTACTTTCACGCCCATTAAGCACAGCGGATGCCATTATTGTTAAGCGTACAGATTGGAAACCTCATGTTTAAGCGCGTAACCATGGTAACCATAACCGACGAGTTGAATGATTTATTTTCATTGTTCATGCAACTGTAAAGTTTTAAGAGGCAATTATTTCAGATTTTATTTTAAATCGTACTTCAATAACTTACCTGGAGCATAAATTTGGTTTAAATTGCCAGCGAAAATCACATAAACATATAAATACATTATTTTTCGCAACTAAGAATACTACTATGGTAAACCAAGCTGTAGTTCAACAGCCTTCAAACACGTGAGCAAAGGCATGATGTGTAAGTGACTATAATCGAGTCTATATAATTATATTATATTATTATTATACAATAATTATATATTATATAATTATTATATGATATTATTATATAATAATAAACTTTACTGAAATAAACAACTTAGAGACAGACGATCGAGTCACCACGAAGTTATATGGTGCTGATAAATCAGGAACGTATCATGTCAAAATTAAGAAATTAATTATGATAAAAAATTTAAAAAATGATTATCGATATAATTAAGATAGCAATGTAAAATGGACGCATGCAAATGAAAATCGAACGTGGAAAATCCACTACAAGTTTGTCATCAAAATATTTCTTCGTAAATGAACGGTAAGTCATTAATAAGAACGAAAGTGAAAGAGTTTTACCTGCCTACACAGGGAACTGTTATTGATAAATATTTGTAACTCTGTATCAACGACATCCTCTGCAAAGCGTTCTTCATGGGTCACAATACTTGCTTTTAATTACTTGCCGAAATAAAAAATAAGTAGTTCACAACAAAAATATTCTCTCGATGGAATATTTCTAGCGAGCTCTTATGAGTTTATTTTGCTCTAAAGTGCTACGTAAAGAACACATTGCCTTAATTTGTATACATATAGAACCCATTTAATTTAATTCTAGTACGAAACGCTTCTTCTCCAGATCTGTCCGTTTGTAAAATATTTCAACGAACTTAAAATCTGCCAATATATTCTTCGAAGTATTCCTTTGAGCTCATAATTCCTTTCTCGGCCACTTTTACTTGTTAACTTTTCCTATGCGTTTTTATGTCTCTCGCTGTTGGTGTTTTTACAGCGCGTGTTTTCTCTCTCCCTCTTTTATGTCTCTAGGGTGTGGACCGCGTTCATGACGTCTTGCATTTTAGATCTTTTTACGATGGTCAGATGCCTCTGAGCGGCCATTGCTCTTCCCTTCTGTAAAGGCTTCTTGTATTTGCTGTATTGAGCTACGTCTCTTCCCCAACTGTATTGAGCTACGCCTCTTCCCCAACTGTATTGAGCTACAAGAGACAGAGCTACGCCTCTTCCCCAACTGTATTGAGCTACGCCTCTTCCCCAACTGTATTGAGCTACGCTTCTTCCCCAACTGTATTGAGCTACACCTCTTCCCCAACTGTATTGAGCTACTCCTCTTCCCCAACTGTATTGAGCTACTCCTCATCCCCAACTGTTTTGAGCTACGCCTCTTCCCCAACTGTATTGAGCTACACTAATTCCCCAACTGTATTGAGCTACTCCTCTTCCCCAACAGTATTGAGCTACACTAATTCCCCAACTGTATTGAGCTACACCTCTTCCCCAACTGTATTGAGCTACTCCTATCCCCCAACTGTATTGAGCTAAACTAATTCCCCAACTGTATTGAGCTACACCTCTTCCCCACCTGTATTGAGCTACACCTCTTCCCCAACTGTATTGAGCTACGCCTCTTCCCCAACTGTATTGAGCTACACCTCTTCCCCAACTGTATTGAGCTACACATTTTCCCCAACTGTATTGCGCTACGTCTCTTCCCAACTGTATTGAGCTACTTCTCTTCCCCAGCTGTATTGAGCTACACCTCTTACCCAACTGTATTGAGCTACTTCTCTTCCCCAACTGTATTGAGCTACATCTCTTCCCCAACTGTATTGAGCTACTCCTCTTCCCCAACTGTATTGAACTACTCCTCTTCCCCAACTGTATTGAGCTACACCTCTTCCCCAACTGTATTGAGCTACTTCTCTTTCCAAACTGTGTTGAGCTACATCTCTTCCCCAACTGTATTGAACTACTCCTCTTCCCCAACTGTATTGAGCTACACCTCTTCCCCAACTGTATTGAGCTACTTCCCTTCCCAACTTTATTGAGCTACGTCTCTTCCCAACTGTATTGAGCTACTTCTCTTCCCCAACTGTATTGAGCTACGTCTCTTCCCAACTGTATTGAGCTACTTTTCTTCCCCAACTGTATTGAGCTTCTACTCTTCCCCAATTGTATTGAGCTACGCTTCTTCCTCGTAGGTATGGGGAGCATTTCAAAATATTATCCCATAGTGCAGCATTTAAAACCTAAATAGGCAACCGCATATCTCAAACATTGACCGATTACGCGTAACAGTCAAGCGTTGGTTAGATAACATTTGTCGTCAAAATTTACGTTAAGGTCTCCTCTTCAGCTTGCTTATGTTACCTTTGGTATGATATCAAGAATGCAGTTGTCATCCTTCATTTCTGTCACTTTTTTCATTCCTGTCATCCAAATTAATTTTTCTATCTTGAGGCAGTGATTCATTCTGTCATTCACGTGATGGTAGATCAATTATTCTGCTTTAGAATGCAGCAGTCGAAACCCTACGGAAGTGGATGATGAGTGAGCGTGATAAGTCGACATTTGGCCTTTCTCTAGCTGGATCAGCGAGTGCCAGAAAAATATTCAAATGACAATTGCTCTTGTTTTCGGTGAAAACTACTGAATAGAAAAAAGAAAAACGACGAAACAGTGATATTAGTTGTAGTGTAATCAAACAGAACATACACGTATAAATCGAAATCTGTGCCCAATTGAAATATCTATGCCCAATCGAAATAGAATTAACCTGCTTTGTGAAGGATTTGTATCCTTAACAATGGAGAGATGGAAACTCGATCACTTGCACGACTGAAACGAAGGAATCGTACCTAAGATCCTTACAATGATGTTTTAAGTATTACTCTTGAAGTGACAGTGAGCTTTAGCTTTGAGATATGAATTCCCAAAAGAAAGAATAAACTATCTTCATGTGTTGCTCAACTCTGTGATAACTTTAAAATGAATCAATAAATTCATAGCTCTTAGTGTGTTCTCCTAACAAGTTTGCAATTTATCAGAATCAATTTTTATATGCTGTTATAAAGTTTATTGAGACAGCGATACATCTTCTACAATATTATATACTTAATTGGGTCACTTGGTTGATCACCTGTCACTTCAGTGAAAAGCCCGGTGCATCATTCCATTAATGTTGGTTCTTTTTAGCATCGTGGTAATTTAGATATTCACTTTACAGGCTAACTTCGATGCCTGTTGTATATTTTAAATGCGCATTTAGAGAGACGGAGACAAAGACATTAAAAAATCTTTCATGTTTACAGTACGGCTTTGTCACGACAACATAAAGCGTTCTAGAAAAATCCTCTTCTCTATGAGAGAACGGTTGCCTAATATCTTGATCAGGAGACTCCAGAAGCAAGTGTGACTTGCTCCAGTGACTGTTCGAAAGTGACTGAACATTTCTTTAAGACCGTTAAAGAAGAAGTTGCTTGATCTTCAGTACCAACATCAAGTTACTACAGACATTAACCATCATTTACGACGATCGGACACCAACAGGAACTTCGAATGCCTAACCGAAGTACAAGCCATGAAGGGGTACGACTTTATTGGGTTCTGGAGTCCATTCCCCGTGAAACTGTAATTAAGTGCCTCTAGACTCTAGAGCGTTAGGAAATGTGCACGTTAGGACATTACTAACTCCTTATGCAAGGTCCAAGTAAGACCCGGCATCGTGTAACCTCTAAAGCAAGGCGCCTTACTATCTCCCTTCAACGTCTACAATAATTTCTACGTCTGTTACACCTAACTCACCTGCACTCCAGTAGTCTATACTACCAGAGTACGCGATGAGTAAAAAGCAAAATAATATGCAGATATGTTTCTCGATATGGGACTAGCGTAGCACCACTCTCTATCAAAAACACTACTGAACTTGTAAATCAGATAGAAATCATCATCGATGTGAAGGGTTGATTGTGAGTAAATTGGAAAATTGAAGAAGAATCAATTGAACGGTTAAAAGACTAAATTAGTTAATTGAACAGAATGAGATAATATTGAATGAAAATATCGCCTGGTGCTTTAGGCCGAGAATGTGCTCACATGGAAGACTCCAGAAAACGTTAGATACATCTTCATTCCTCTTGAATGTCAGCACGCCTTCCACCTTGACCTATATCGAAGATTTACCCAAGGTTCAAAATGACCAAATAAAAATACCATATTCATTTTATTCATACATATGCAATAATTTCATTTAAGCTTTACTTAGCTGAACTTTGCGTTGGTGTATTTTATTTCTTGAAGATTGGTGAGGAGAGGGAGAGGCTAAACTTTGGCCGCTTGTGGTTCCACATTCTTATCATGCACGAGTCATTTTAAAGTACCGCAGCTAGAGCAGCTGGTAAGATATTTCCTTCCCACGATCAACTTCTGTTAATGAATTGATTCATCAAATTTAGAATGACTTACTCAATTACAGTCTAGGATATTATTGAATTTAATTTTTTACACAACAGCAATCAAGTATAACGAAGATCGTGTGTGATTCGGTGATTCCTGTTCCGTACGAGGCCTTCACTGGAGGCGATTGATAATATCCAAGCAGTATAAAGGCTGCGCTCAAATCTTCATATTATATTCAATGTTGACTAACTTGTTCAACATTGTTATAGGTGTATACCCAAAGCCATTCTGCTGACGCCGCTATTACAGTTCCTGTTGCTCAAACTTTGTGTCCACTGCAGCAGATTCGGACAGCATGCGTTGGTAAAGAGTTAACAACAAGAACGATTCACTCCCAACGGTCCACGGGACATTGGCTTAAGTCTTAAGAGATCTTAACGGTGTATGGCCGGCAGTTGAGTAAGTTAGGGGTATTTCATTCGCAGTTGCATCCCCTGAGCGGGTGCCCACGAAGAGCATAAACTTAGCAACGGTGTTTGATAGGCGCAAGTAAGGCTAATTTCTCTTCATGGGCCACTTTAGTGGAGCGCTCAACGTTGCAGTATTCGGTGTGGTCTGCCTACTGCTTGACCACTGACTCCTGGCCATAGCTGTAGGTAGCGATTTGATCCCAATTACTCATTCTACAGCGGGTAGTCTCAATTATTTACATTGTTAAACATGTTATTTGTTTAGAGTGACTGCAATGTGTAGTTTGTGGGAGTATTGGTCATTGGTGTGATACATGCACTCTACTCTGCAGCGCTCTACTGTTGGTAAAGCAGAATTCTGCAATGCACTGCAACTCGTGACTATACCTGGCATTTTAACTGACTTACAACGGTCCCTATACAGCTATCGTGGATACTAATTTTCCACAAGTCAATCCAAAATGTAAATTAAGTAGTAGAACAAGACTAGGAAATTCTAATAATTTTCAGTTGCATTTTTTTTTGTGCTCGTCGCTGAATTGAAGGAACGTTCTTATCGAGTTCGTGAGCAAATATTCAACCCTATTCTACACTAAACTCGAAAACCTCAAGTTAAGTTTTTAATAGGTGATGAGGAAATTCAGTTTTAAAATGTGTTCATGAACCACTTTGAAACTTCGTCTTCAGAAGAGCTTTTTTTTCACCAGCCAGCATTTTATCAGTTCATGTGAAACGCAGATACGCATTATTTTTGACTTGCGCAGGGACATATAATATCGCTGCGTTTCTGAATGGTACCGTTTATTTCTGAAGGTATTTTTTTCTTCCCTGTTACATCCAAATCATAAATGATTAGTCGCCTTGATTCGGTTCATGCGTTAATTTGAATATAAAGCATACTAATGAAATTAATCGATAATCATAATTAATGCTGTATTTTAGCGCATCTTGAATAATGATGCATTTATAAGTTGCATGCACGATTTATTGCTCAGGCACTTGCTTTGCATTTCTTAATTATTCAGTGCCGCATTATTGTGATTGATCGTTTCCTACTTAATTTATTGTCGTAAATCTTGTCTACATGGACCGTCAACACGGTTACAGGCAGCTCGCGAAACCCACTAATGTGGAAATCATATCTAGTATTTTCACATTATAACTTTAACTGTAACTTCAATAACTTTAACTATTTATAATAACTTTAACTATAAGTTATAACTTTTTAACTTTAGTCTTTGTATTTTCAAGGTCATTTCAACTATACGAACAAATAACGTACACTTTAGTCAAAACGAATTTAACGAAATTTCATTTAAAAAAGAATTCTCCTTACCGTGAAATCTCCAGAAATTAGATTTGAACGCTTCGAACGACGTCAAGTATAACGTCTTCAACAAATATCGGATCTTGTCTGTACAAGACGTTCTTTGATTGCTACTTAGTCAGCACGCACGTGTCATAGCGAAGCCTGTGACGTGCATCGATCAAGAGACCGTACCTCGTACAGAACTGATTGGAGCTTCTTGTATACATTCTTTGCACCCGATCTATTGTTTTATATAGTAGATTACCGTGAATGTAATAATATTTACCGTGAATATTATCGTAAAAATACGATTTTTAAGATAAACATAGGCTCTGCGAAGCCTGTGACGTGCATCGATCAAGAGACCTTACCTCGTATACAGAACTGATTGCAGCTTCTTTTATACATTCTTTGCACCCGATCTATTGTTTTATATAGTAGATTACCATGAATGTAATAATATTTACCGTGAATATTATCGTAAAAATGCTATAAAAAGATAATATTCACGGCAAATTATCAAGAGATGCACATCAATAGATAGATCATTCTTTGCACCCAATCTATTGTTTCATATAGTAGATTACCGTGAATATGATAATATTTACCGTGAATATTATCGTAAATATACGATATTTAAGATAATATTCACGGTTATATATTAATAGATACATATCAATAGATTGATAATTTTCAAGTCAGTTGATGAGCTTGCAATGAAGACTATTCTCGCGGGTAAGGTAATTATTTTGTTAGAACGTTTATGGTTGATGAGTGTCGAGCGTGTCTAAGTTAAATTCTTAATCAGAATTGTTATACTTTCTTGCTTTCATGTGTCGCCTTAGATAAATTATTGACTTGAAATCGTAATCTGTAAAGTAGATTCGCCATATCTTGTCGATTTAAGAAAACAACAGTAAAATTTCATACAGCAACAGTGCAAACAGTTATACGGGCTTGAATAGAAGATTTTTATGGTTGATCAGAAAAAGTCATGATTTACGATACAGCAAAATCTCTAAATCTTAATATTCTGGAACTCATCTTATAATGGGAAATTTTGTTTTAAATAATTTTTACTTGAATAAAATTATGTTTATTTTGTTCATTCATGTTTTTGTGAAGGCTTAGCCGATTTTTTAATCTGACCTCGTCACGCCACTTATGCGTTACTTGGCATTAGTTATGAAAGTCGGTAGACTGCATGGTTAAACACACAGAGCAATTCTCGCGTCAATTTAATCATAAAACAGTTGAGTTCAAATTTCGAAAATATTAGGAACAAAATTTTAGCTAATATTCCCACAAAATGGAACAAAAAGTCTAATGACATCTTGTGCCTTGAATTGTCTGGATTAAAGTTGCTGAAGAAATTCCAGCGAAACGTTAAATTTTCTCTTGATTTTTCCTACATTGACACAGTATAATTGATTGATTACCGAAATTCCAATGATTACCGAAATTCTGGCTATCTATTGTCGTTGCACCATTTACTTCACAGACTCACATTTATTAGCCTGACTTTTCCAACGTGGAACGATGTACGGATGTGGAACGAAATACTGATTCGTGAGTTGTGAAAAGATTTACGTTATCGAAAATATATTTCTTGCTGAATCCAGATCGCTGGGCGTGAATTATTTGTACAGGGAAAGAAAATTGTGCAGGGTATAATAAATAAATTATCCGAAATTTTGTTAACTGGGAAGTAAATAAACAAGGAATCACCAGCTTTTCGGTGTCTGCGCACGGTTTAAAAGTTGTAGGTTACATCTCTGCATCCGATTTGAGGATTTCGGAATCGCTGCACATTTAAAAATGTAAGTTTATCTAAACAACACTTACAGTTCCTAACTTCATATGTGTTTGAAATTGTTAAACGATCCGTTTGCATGTTCCTTCGTTTTTTATTCGGTATCTAGATTTTCATCTTTTCTGAATAACTTTTGTTTGATTTTATTTGCCGTTTTGAATCTTCAGATCTGACGATGGAACTGGCCTCCGAAACATTTTCAACGAAAAAAAAATAAAAATTTATTTGGTATTTTACTTTTATTCGAATTCTTGCTTAGCTTGCAACTTGGGAAAAGTAATGATATAAATACACGTTATATTGTTCTGCCGGCGATTATGAACCTGATAATATATTTTAATTAAATTATTGTGCAATGTGCATGTCTTCTGGAAGCACACAGCGATCCTTTAATCTTATAAGCTTAATTAAATATAGCACGAAAAAGCACCGTGGAAGCACCACACTTCAAAAGTTATTTAAATTCAGCGGTTTAGCAAAGGACTTCACTGGAGGAGTATCGATTAAGTAATTACGGTTGAGATCTCACGCAAATTGCGGACGGCGCCGCAGGGCAGAAGATGGCGCTGTGATCGCGTTCAAATATGGTAATGGAGTTGGGGGCAATATTGGCTGCAACGCAGCGCCGGCCAGCCTGACGCCACACTCTCGTCACTCTAATCCTCAGATGTGAGAAGATAGTCAAACCTGGGTTGAATGTTAATTAATTAAACTCAAAACCTAACGCCAGATTATAAATATTTAACTATTATATCAAATATAATAGTTAAACATTATAACAACAAACATTATATCTGAAACATTATTTATGAAACATAGGCACTGAAATAAAGTTCTTTAAACTCAAGAGCTAATTGATCTTAATTTTACCATCAATATGGACCAGTCTTTGGGTATTGATAGCTGGTAGTTCAATACAGGACCACATCCAGCATTTAACGATGTCTTGCTTCATGAAAATATCAACTAACAGTTTTCGCAATCCAACGTTTCCATTCAATTAAAGCATAACCTTCACTTTCATTATAAAAACCTTACAAAGAAGTATTTTCGTACCAAAATTAAATACTTCCATTTATTTTTCCACAAAAAATGAAAATAAGTAAGGTTCAAGCGAGATCCATGAACGAAGCGAACTTTATTTACTTTTATTGCAAGAAATGTCAATAATTTGGCGCCATTCTTCAGGCGTGAAACAAAGCTTCATTTGAAGCGTCCGCTCTGGTCACATTAATGGTTAGAAACTCCCTCTGAAATAGCAGACTTATCGACGGTTCTGTTTGTTCAAGATATTAGGTGCCGCTGCTCTAACCCAGGACCACGCTCTGCACTCAAATTAAACCCAAGATTCAATTGTTAATTATATTGTGAATTATATTAAAAAATGACGAATAGTACAGAAATTTCATAATACTTTGGCAAAATGGACGGTAAAAATGCGTGCAAAATTTTAAATAATTTTCTCTTCAAGCTCTGTTTGTTCAAGACATTAGGTGCCGCCGCTCTAATCCAGGGCCACGGGCTGCACTCAAATTAAACGCAGACTTTAAATGCGAATTATTCGGCGAATGACATTAAAAATTGACTAATAGTACAGAAATTTCATAATAATTTTGCATAACGGATGGTAAAAATGTGCAAACATTTAAATAATTTTCTCTTCAAGCTCTGTTTGTTCAAGACATTAAAAGTCGCCCCTCTGAACTGAAAGGAGATTTGACATTAGTAGCAATCATATATATTCACTGAATGAAGAAGAAAATCGACGAATGGTTTATTGTGTGTTACAGAAATTCAAGATTTTTTTGACGAGATGGATGCTAAACACGAATAAAAATTGCAGGAATTTGCTTGGGAAGACAATCCTTGATTTGGTAGGTTTAAAGAAACCCAACATCTCAGGGTTTGATGGAAAATCAAAATTTTAATGACAAGACGAAATTAGTAAAAATATTGCCCACGAGACGTAAAATTATAAAAAGATAAACAAAAATCACGATTGAATCGATCACGCTTTGAATCTTCGAAAATGAAATAGCTTGACAAAAATGTTGCCAAATGTGTCTTCCGCACAAAAATATTCACTTTTTGCTAGATTCCTCCACATTCCCTGTAATAATGAATGAAATAATCCACTTTGAATTTGCAGCGGCTATTTGGGCCAATATATTTATATATACAGCTATTATACAAAGGAAGCTTATATGTTCTTTGACTCTAATCTTTTACGACAATGACGTTAATAAGTTTTCAAAATATAATGATTTCTTTTTTCCATTTGTAAAATCAATATAGGAATTTCAGTGACAATTTTTTGGTATAATTATTTTTGCCGTTATATTTTCTTTCCATACGAGTATGGTCATCATTTATTGTCATGTATGTAAATCATTTGAAGAATTAAAAATTATTCTAAAGTCATTAACTATACAAACCCTTTTACGATTATGACTTCCTATTACATCTCTTACATCTCACAGTAACATGCATCACGCAGTACTGTTACATCTCTTACATCTCACAGTAACATGCATCACGCAGTGCTGTTACATCTCTTACATCTCACAGTAACATGCATCACGCAGTTCTGTTAGATCTATTACTTCTCACAGTAACATGCATCACGCAGTTCTGTTAGATCTATATTACTTCTTACAGTAACATGCATTACGCGGCACCTACACATAAATTTATCGTGTGTTTCCCCACCTGCTCCAGTACAACAACTTTTTGTTGACAAGATTTCTTTAAAACCTGTCGTAAAAAAATTTTAATGTGAGACTCTAAAAACGTTAGCGAAGGAGTGAAAGTCACCAGCATACTTTATAGACAAAATTATTGCCCTTTAAAAAATTAGTAGGAGCTTTAACGATCAGTAATTAGCAATAAATGACTAGACCTAAAATATATTACTTGATGAAATACTTGTGTATGAAAGTAAGAATTGAATTTCAGTTATGAAATAAGAGTTGTGAATTTTGGCTCCGTGAAAATAATACAAAACAAGTCAGACAAAAAGAAACAGTACAAAGAACAGGGGGAAATGATTGCATTTGAAAGTTTATATTACAACGTTAAAATTTCATGCTCGAAGTATCTATAGACCCACCCGAAAGTTTATTAAAGGAATATTTCATCACTTTTTCTTTATTAATCATTTCTAAAATTATTACCTAATGTTATATTGCTAAAATGACAAATAATTTTGTCATAACCTGGAAATCGATCACGAGAATTGGGTGGAAAATTCATTTGTTCAGTTAGTAATTTAAACATCAGTTAGACGGTTTGCGTCAGTCGCTTGTAGCGGGGCCGGAGTGGACCCGAGGCGGCTCTGCGGAACAGAACAGGTGGAGGCGTCGCCGGATATTTATATGTCACTGGAAATTGAAGTTCTTCGCGCTTGTCGTGCAGGAAGAATGATTTCGATTATTAACGCAAGCTATATTACGATAAAGTTCAAAGTTGAATTGTGGATTTTATCCTCTGCTTTGTCGATGTGTCATACAATTTAACTGAATTTTCTTATCTTTGCGGTGTGCTTTCGGTAAGAACTTTTGAAACCCACTCTCTTCCAATCCCGTCAAACTTATTTCCGTGTTCGTGTCCAGTATATAGCCAGTCACGTAACAATCCCATACCGTCACGTAATCCCTACTTTCTCTCAATTAGAGGGTAAGTTTAATGCGACTACAGACTGTATATGCGTGCGGGACATCTATGCTACTTTAATAACGTTTTCTTTAACAGTGACCGTTCGGCAGCGACATCAACGCCTGCCAATCATTATCATTGAAATCATCAGCTTGATAGCATAAAGTTTTAAAAACCAAACACGAGCTGTAAATATTGGCTAATAAACATTCCCATATGCGAGTCATTAAAAAAGTCTAAATTATTAGAAATAGGTTGCACTCGAATATATGAAGGATAATTAACGTACAAATTGGTTGCTGAAATTATCACTGTACTGATGATATATAATTAACAAAATTTTATGTACCTATTTTTGGCCCCTACGCATTTAAATTTATTATTTTAAAATATATTATAATATACTTCATAGATATTATTTGCTTATTGGGTGAATTATTTCCCCCGCTTTCGTATTTTCCTGAGATTCACACATTCGCAGTGTACGTTCCCTTGCGCATTCATGAATTACTGCTCAAGATTGATGAATTAATATTCATCGTTTAGAAAATTATCGTTTGCATTTGCTTCCATATTCTAAAAAACGAGAAAGAAAAATTCGAGAAATGCTTAATGAATCTTAACTGAATTATTCAATGGCACGAATGACCCTTGCCGGAATTATTCAATAAATCATTCAAACTTCACTACACTGCACGTCATTTCGCTTTCATGATTCATATCAGAATATTTTATATCTTCAATTTATACTTGAATCGCGCGCTACTTTCCTCATTGAAATATCATAAATTATTGAGAGCTATTCATTTACATATATATTTCTTAAGCTGAATTTTACGTTGGGATATTTTTTATTGTCCGCTGCATGGTTGATCTTCGCATGGCTGAAGAGAGAGGAAAAATATTATGTCTTGATCGCAACCCTAGGCGAATACAATATAGATGAATTTTTCCGGGCTTTACTTTTTAGCAAAATAATTCATTGGCTACACATTCTTTCATATGGAATTGAAGGCACGTTATAATTATATTAGTTGGTATTTATAATCGTTGGAATAATCACCGACAGAAATCCATGACTAATTTAAAGACTTTGCCCCCATTAATGGTCGTTAAGCTGCAATAGCTGAATGACGAGAGGCAAATGAATTATTGAATGAATTGTGAATTAATGAAATGTCTTCATAAATAATTTGAAACTAGAAATTAATGTTAGAAAAATTCAGAAAAATTTGTTGATGTTCAACATCAAGAAGATGAGAAAATTTTATGTGCGCTTGTGAACTTATTACACTCAAGCTTTCCATTTGACGCACATACTATATTAGCCCAATATTTCAAGTGTGATACTTTATTGCTACAGTTTGTTGCGAGAAAATTATAACGAGCCAACCATGACGCCATAACATCAATCAATGTTATTATTTTATTAATAGTTTGTGTGATTTATAGGTTATCAAATAATTGTAATTATTTTATAATACTCGCACGTGACGACATGAGCTGTCGTCAATACCAACCTACCTAGCGTCCTGGTAATTAGGATTACCCTTAGTAGGCAAAAGTTGACTGAATCACATATTACTGTCAATAATACCTTGACTCCACATATATGAGGCTTACTAAACAAATGAAGGAATGGGCAATCCCAGAATTGAAGCTAAAATAGTAATATAATTTCAGTAATAATCTTATTTAAATATATGTATGTAGTATAACAGATTAAATTTCAAAGATTTTAATTTAACAACAGGAGGAGTGGGTGGTGTGACCATCACCAGACTGTCGGTGCCCAGAACTGTGCTCGCCAACACGTCCTCGGTGACCATGGACTGCGTCTACACCGTGCCAGACCAGCAGCGACTGGGGCTCGTGGTCAAGTGGTGAGTGCTTCTGTGGTAGTGTTATGGTAGTGTTATTTATTGAAGTACTATAGGTTGTACTATTGTAGTACTATGGTAACACTATAGCAGTGTTATGGTAGTACTATGGCAGTATTATGGTAGTACTATGGTAGTACTATGGTAGTATTATGGTAGTACTATTAATGGTAGACTGCGTTTGGTCGTCGTGTGGTGAGCACTATTTTATGGAAGTGTCTGAGTGAAAAATATATTAAAATAATGAAAAACAGCACCTCGTCGTGCAGCTGCCACGATATTGTAGAGTTAAGAAATATTATAAAATAATGCAGACAATGTACCTCCGCTAGGAGATGAACAGCTTCATATATGAACGTTTTCTGCGCTATAGAAAATAGTGAAGGAAAATTAGTGCACTTGGTCAAAAATATATTGTGTGTAGATTGTGAATGTTTCATGTTCAATGTATGTACGAAACTATATATATTATTGACCTGGTGCCCTTAAAGACGCTCAGCTGCCAAGACTTGGTGTAAAATAAATTATTAGACGCGCGACAGAGACTTAAATCTAAGATTTTTATCAGGAATACCAGCAGCTGCAGAGACGTGGTACGCCAGAGATTATAAGACGCGCGACAGAGACTTAAATCTAAGATTTTTATCAGGAATACCAGCAGCTACAGAGACGTGGTGCGTCAGAGATTATAAGAAGCTTTTCCCGCACCTTTCATTGCTTAAATGAAATGATAAAGTTACTCAGCGCCTCCTCCATGAACCTTTAAAAATAGATTCCTTTCATACATAAAGTTTTCCCGCACCTTTCACTGTTTGAATGATATTATATAAGCACTCAGTGCCTTCTCTAGGAAACTTTAAAATATTTCTTTCGCTCAGAATGTTTCTGGAACCATTCTTTATTTAAGCGAAAAGAAAAGTTACTTAGAACATATTTCACTAGGAACCTTTAAAAATTTATGCCTTTCGTACACAACGTTTGTAGCAGATGTTCATGTTCAAACGAAATGCTATAACGTTCTCAGCGCCCATTAGGTATTATATTTTCCACTAACTGGGAATAAAATTACTCTCGGATAGGAAATCTTTGTTTTTCATTAAAAAAAATTAATTTCTATGGGCTGACTCCACTATTAAGTCTTTCAAATGTTTTACCTTGACTTTTGAAAGTGAAGAAATTGAATTTTCTCATTTAGGTATGACCATAAACATTTTGAACTATTACATGAAAGTATTTAGATATTTCAAAGGAAGCAAAACCTTATTTGTTTTTCCAATTCGATTTTTCTTGGTTCCATCTAACGGTAAATTGCGGAACAGAAACGATAGATTTTCGGATCGTTTGGTTTAAATTTAAAGATAAATCATTCGGGGCCGCGGATTCATTTATTTTATGACGAACGATATGTTTAGTAATTTTTAATTAAGATGAAAAAATTATTGTTCAACAAATGAATTACTTTTTCTCAGGTGATACAATTTGATGCATATTGTGTCAACGAAGCCATTTATGGTCAATTTTTACTCTGTATTCTGCCGGTTTGTTTTAAAGCGATGATTGAGTTTGTCTCCGATGCAAACGAAAGTTAATGTTCTCTTTGAGCTCTTTTTTTATAAGTCTAATGGAACTGTTGAAGTTTTTAAAAGATGTTTGAGAGTTAGGAAAAGTTCTCCGAAGACTTGTTCTTTTTGACGGCAAACAAGTCAAATAAAAGTTATTTGTCTCATTTCGTTTCAGATGTATCCTCAGGGGTATTTTGCTTCTTACGGTGTCCAAACGAGCTACCAAACTGTTTTTATTTTAGTATTTTCGTTCAAAATAATCATCTCATCTTTTGAGCTACAGGTCGAAATAATCCGGGAAGTCTCGGTCTACGAGCGGGCAGCAAAGAACTCCATCGTTCACAGTCCAATGACCACTACAGTTATTGCCAATAAATTCGTATGACGACGTTTTTCACAAGTCAGTATAAATCTTCCGCTGGGTCGAGACGCTCCGAGGTCTCGGGTATAATTCAAAACCTCGAAATTTTTGCCACAACTTGAAGCCGCGGTTCTTCCAGAGAAGTCGATCATGAAAAAAATTATCCTTATTCAGAGCTACAAAGGAGAAGGCTTAGAAATGCTGAGACCCTCATGTTTATTAGCTGAAACTGGCTGCATTTTTATGTAGATATCTACTAAAAGTTTTCGTATTTATATGGAAATCATTCAGGTTCAACAAATTTAATGACTTTGGCCTCAGTAACCTTCAAAGAAATTGTCGTGCGTCTTCATACATATCTCAAAAGCATATTTTCACTTTCAAATTCCTCGTGTTTTCATGCAAAAAATTGTCCTGGAACTCAATGGAGTAGAGAATTACTCACTTTTCAATGAGCCTACGTGATCTACAGAACGCAATTCGCAAATCGGTATTAAAACAATATCATTGAGAATATGAACGTGTTTTGGTACCGAAGGCATTTCGTTTTAACACAAATTTAATCTCAATCTCTCATTAATCTCAGGCTGCATTTTTTTGTAGATATAGATATCTACTAAAAGTTTTCATATTTATATGGAAATCATTCACGTTCAACAAATTTAATGATTTTGACCTGAGTAACCTTCAAAGAAATTGTCGTGCGTCTTCATACAGATCTCAACAACATATTTTCACTTTCAAATTCCTCGTGTTTTCATGCAGAAAATTGTCCTGGAACTCAATATGGAGTAGAGAATAATCTCACTTTTCCCGCTTTGAACAATGAGCCTACGTGATCTACAGAACGCAATTCGCAAATCGGTATTAAAACAAAATTATTGAGAATATGAACGGGTTTTGTTACCGAAGGCATCTCATTTTAACACGAATTTAATCTCATTTTGATTCGAATTTTCTTCATTTCAATACCAATTTCATCATAATATTTTTATGATGAAATTTTTTTTCATCATCAATTTTCAATACCAATTTCAATATATACGAATTTTATCACATTTCGATAAAAAGACATCTCATTTTGATCTTTGAAAATGTCTTTGGGCTCCTGAACTACTGCCGCGGGTTAAACGACCTCCACCTAATAAGATGTCCAGTTCGATGTCAGTCTCATAATTCATTCGGATAGTTTATCAAAATGATTTCGCATTCATGCATAATCAAAAATGTTCAGACTCAGAATTTACCAGTATAAAAACTACGAAGCTTCCATGTCGCAAAAGCTGTAAACTTCCAGTAGAGTTTAGATTAGATTGAAGATAAAGCAAGCCGAATCAACCACTGTTTATATGTATTTATTTTTCGATGCAACGAAAGACAGTTGTAATTACGCTCTGATTAGTTAAATACATAATTGAGAGTCTTTGAATTTTTTTCTGCAAAATCAGTAGTTGTTTTTGGCTTGTTTTTAGAAGCTGTTGTCCTCTCAATAAAGCCTAGCATTCAGGGAGCACTTTAATAAAAACTTTTGGGCTAGAGAGCTCCAAGTAAAAACAAATGAATCTCATGAATGCTCTATGTTCATTTTTCTGTTAGACTAAAGCTCATCTCCAGCACTATAGGTCTTTTTAACCACAAATACGAAATTTTGCGTCGGTTCCGCGCTCAATGCATTCTTATTTTTACTAACGTATTCCAGCTGGGAACAATAGTTCCTTGTTTTCATCGAACAATAACAAGCCAAAGAGTTCGAGATTTTGTTTTCCTCTTAGAAGGATTTGTGGGATCACGCAAACGAATGAAGTCCCAGCAGGCTGAAAATATTTTCCGCGCAAAAATCGGACATTTTGAAGGACGGTGAAGTCAGCCGGAAGGGCGCGAGAATAATGACTTTGCAGACTGGTTTTGCGCCAGCAACCGACGTTCAATGTTGTATGATGAGCTCCAACGTATTTTAAGACTTATGATAAAATAATTAACGCTGCCACATTTTGAATTAGAGCGCGAGTGATATGACAAGCTGACTTATAATTTTCATCATTCATTTCAAAATATTTTTTACTGCTACTTTCTTAATAACCACGCCTGTGAAACGACATGCTGACACATAGCTAACACTATTAATAATTAAGTAATCAACTGTTCCTTACTGCATTATAGTAATTCAAACTTAAGCATCTTTCTTGTTTATTAAAAAATTATTAACAAAGAAGCTTTCTATATTTGAGTGCTTAGTAGCATTGAGCCTATAGTAAATATGCATTCGGCCTATTGATCAGAAACCATTTACCTTATTTAGAGATCAGCTCAGTTAAACTATTTACTAACCAATAATAAAACTTTAATTTTAAATTTACATGTTTTAATTTCTATCTTGCCGACTCTTGCCTTTTCACTTAATTTAAACAAGTAGATATGTGGTTACGTTGTTGAAATGAGACTGTATAGGTAATAATGTTTGTAGTCTCTACGCGGTTACGTGTTATTAAGAATATTTGTAAGAATATTGACCCACGTTTCCCATCTGACTGAAATTATGATATTTACTTCATTTTATATTTTTTCTATTTTATCCTCATATTTTAATATAATGGCAACCATTCTCAGGTACGTTGACATGGTTCACCTGGTCTACCAGTGGATAACCCCCCAAAAGCCCCAGGCGCTGGGTCTGCTCAGTGACAGGGTGGACACATTTATCCTCAGATTTTAATATAATGGCAACCATTCTCAGGTACGTTGACATGGTCCACCTGGTCTACCAGTGGATACCCCCCCAGAAGCCCCAGGCGCTGGGTCTGCTCAGTGACAGGGTGGACACCAGCTACAAGGCCGCGCGAGAGTGGTGGGCCGAGTACAGGGCCATCAGAATAACGAAGTTAGACCCGACCTTGTCCGGTGATTATTCCTGCACCGTCAGCACTTATGAGGACGAGGACACCAGCACAGCGCCTCTACTAGTCTGGGGTAAATATGAGTGCCTCTTCTTGTCTGGGGTAAATATTACAGCGCCTCTACTTGTCTGGGGTAAATATGAGTGCCTCTTCTTGTCTGGGGAAATTATTACAGCGCCTCTACTTATCTGGCGTAAATATTAGAGCACAGCTTCTTGTCTGGGGTAAATATTACAGCGCCTCTACTTGTCTGGGGTAAATATTACAGCGCCTCTACTTGTCTGGGGTAAATATTACAGCGCCTCTACTTGTCTGGGGTAAATATTACAGCGCCTCTACTTGTCTGGGGTAAATATTACAGCGCCTCTACTTGTCTGGGGTAAATATTCCTGGAGCACCGCAACTTGTTTGGGGAAAATATTGGAGCACCTCTACTTGTCTGGGATAAATATTGGAGCAACTTTTTATTTGTCTCGGGTAAATAGTACAGCGCCTTTTCTTGACTGTGCTAAATATTACAGCGCCTTTTCTTGTCTGGGGTAAATTGTACAGAACTTCTTTTCTGGGGTAGAATTTCCGTACTTGCAGAATATCATTAAGTTTCTTGGCAACATAAAAATAATTTGGGATTTAACTAAACATGCTGATTTAGTTAAAGTGCTTCGCAGCCTCGGAACCAAATTCCGCTGAAAATAATTACAAATCAAATAAGGGTAATTTATATTATAATTGTATGAGCATGAGGATATTATTTACATAGAGCAATGTTGTCTTGGCGACAGGCCCTCATTATGGTTTTTCTTGTAACCGCTTGTAAATGATTTCCGAACACCCACTCACGTGCGTAGAAATAAATGCAGATGTTTTTAAAATTATTCCTTATGAATAAATAAGGAACATTTGTTCCCACCCATAATAATACATATAATTCGATTTTTGTTTACTCTTTATGCTCATTTACCTCCCCTCTACTCGTTAATACTTCTAAGTTAAAAGAAAAAGGATTTTTTTAATTAAAGTTCATTCTGTGATCCGCATTTAGGAAATTTTTCAGCGAATTGTAATAAAATCACTCATATATTTAATCAAAATTCATGGCCGCAGCGGGTTTGAACTGTAACGCACTCTACCAGGCTTGCATTCCAAAAAATTTAAGTCGACATTTGTAAAGGTGCTGCGCTCCTCAGGCTTCCTCAATCATTCGATTATTCACATTATCTGTCTGGCATCAATAAGCCTTCGATTGAGCTCTTTATAACCTACATTGCTCGGCCTTTGCAGTAGCACTCACGTATAAATGGAAGCTCTAATGACATTTAAGGCTCATTTTACATGAAAAATGCACGCCAAAGAGCGTCTCGTGGTCGACGATTGTGGCTTAGAAGTCAATCCGTCAACGAAATGTAATGCATTACTAGACCTTGCCGTATTGTCGTTCATAATCTTCATAAAAAAACTCATTCAAGACAATTATTTCTCCACAGATTTCAAATTCCCCCCAAAATTGCCCTAATTTTGTCTCAAACACTTTTTGAAAATTATTACCATGAACAAATAATCAACTTTCGGGAACTTATGAACAAAAAGTTCAGCGAATATGATTGATTGTTATTATTCTAGTAAGCACTAAAAAAAGTCCGGTCATAATTCTTAAGACGAAAAGTTTCTTAGATTGCTTCGAGTTTAATCAGATATTCTCAGGCGTGTTAGCAATCTTGGCTTATTAAGAATCATGCAATGGTTTTACACAAGGCCACTGAGTAGGCGCCGCAGCGCTTTCTTCGTTAATCTTAATTAAGGCGTGTAATTGCAATGAAAATCATTTGCGACCATGACACGATTTTTTTATTCATGCCTCGCTGGCGAGTATCATTCACAATTGAGAAACACTCTTCGTGTGACTATTAATTGAGAAAATAAAGATATATAGTAATCTAGATATATAGTAATCTAGATATATAGTAATCTAGATATATAGTAATCTAGCTGATAACTAAATATCTATAACCATTTGCATTACTTGATTAATTTATAGTAAGGAAATGGTAAATTTAATTTTAATTGAACAAATTTTAGTCATAATGTTCAAAAATAATCTATAATGTGACAATAACAGAATGGCTATATAATTGCCTTGCGTGATTTGAAACCGATTTCTTGACTCAAATTGGGTGCTTAAAGAACACGCAAGCACCCAAATCAAGTTATTGTACTTGAAGTTATTTTTTATAGTGTTATTGTAAGTTATTATTAAGTTATGATTTCTTGGTGTTATATATTGTACTTAAAGAAATAGCATTATAATGACGTGTAGAGCAATAATTGAAAGAAAGGTACAATATTAACAATTCTCATTTAAATTTGACGATCACAACTGTAGTTGAAAAGATGAGAGTTAGCACCAAAGATCTCTTCGTAGTTCACACAAGTGAACTACATATCTGCCCTGCCTATACTTGGGTCTAGCTCATTTTGAAATTAAATTGTCGGATTGTTTTGATGGTCTGTTATGTTAAAATATTCGAATAGCCTTGCTCCGAGCGTAAAATAATATACCTTTTTATAAAACAAAATAAACCACAATGGTGGACTTTGTCAGAAAAAAATATCATTCACATTTTTATATTTCAACACGTTGGCCTAGCTAGTTAACCAACTGACGCATGATCGTTATAATTCTTAATCGAGGCTCAATTTGATTAGAAACGGAGAATTTTCCAGCCTGACCCGGTAGTTGTGATACCAGTTATTCAGCATATCAATACGCATGACTGAGTGGGCAAGTCTTAGTTCAAGATTTATATCTTCCTTATATGAGTGGTCGCAAGGCGCTAGCTAAATTTGTCTTAAGTACACTGATTTGAATTCAAGCTAAGCAATCATACGATGGGTGGTCGGTCGAAGAGTGCATGATTGTTGGTCGTGCACTTATGGCACCTCGTAGTGCCCACGAATATGGAAGGTTTATGGCCCAGTGCCATCAATGTCACCACACACATAGACTCGATGAAAGTGTGAAAAAATTCTCGTTCAAAGAACCTTTTTCGTTGAATAAAACAAGAAAAATGATGCGAACTACAATTAATGTTCAGATAGTTGGTAAATATTCTAAAGTTTTCCTTATCTGTGAATTACATTGATTTCGATAGCCAAGCTGTGCGGCAAAAATTGGGAAAATTTTTCTAACCTTTGATTTTTAACTTTGAAAGTTAAATAAAAATATAATGTTCTCACGTGCAATACTGATATAGCTTGGCAAGTTCGGCTAAGGCCACGTCCAACTCGCTCATATACAGAAAAATTAAATAATTTAACAACAATTTAAATCCACAACGTAACAGCTATAAAAAAAGTCAACACCACATTTTTACGGTCAGAATCAAGTTACCATCACATTACTAAAAATCAAAGTCAATCAATATCACATTTCCATGGTCAGAATAAAGTATTATAACATTTTCAGAGTAGTAATCAAGTCTTTATTACATTATTGCATTAAAATCCCCATTGAATTTCACATTATTACAGTCCAGATCGAGTTATTGTAACATTTTCTCAGTTTGAATCAAGTCATAATTACTGTCGGAGGCAAATTATTTTCATATTTTCGAGTCAGTCAGAATGGATTCATTATCAAACTCATATTCTCCTGCACTCTGACACAACGACAAACTCAGAACAAAACATTTATTTATTTAATCATAGGATGCATTTTGAGCTAATTAGGGTTTCGAGTTAAAGAAATATATGAAAAGTGGTTTCTCTTAGGATAAAAGAGTATGATAATATGTTAATTGGTATTAGGAAATATGAACTAATGCTTCGCATTGTAGAGAAAGCGCTCTTGTAATTGAGCCTCTTGAATCAATAATACTATAGTACTATAGCGCACCCTGACACAACGACAAACTCAGAACAAAACGTTGACATTTACCGAAGTGCCTTCCGTTTTATGTCGCGTGATATCCATTATGAAGATACCCAGCCACGCATTGACGCTCTGATGACATTAGCTCGTTCTTAATTATTAAGGTCCCTCCAAAAATTAGGCTCAGTCGAGTAAAAAGTTCTGGCGAAATCGTTTGGTCGCCACGCAGCTCCATCATAAATTCTTCATCAAAAACTTCACGGAATTTGGTAAACTTTTAACGTTTATAATTAAAGCGATAATTCACAGAGCTTTTAGTCGACGATTCACTGCTGATTATCAGACGTTGATTGAGCTTGCTGCGCACGTTATTAATTTTGTTTAATCATAGGATGCATTTTGAGCTAATTAGGCTGTCGAGTTAAAGAAATATATTAAAAGTGGTTTGTCGGAGCATGGAAGAAACATTAATACATTAGACATTAATACATTAACATTAGCATTAATATATTAGAAGAATAATGGACAATAGAGCCCCGCGGAATACGACTTCAAATTAGAATATATTGACTTTTGTAGAGATCGTTGACCAATTACCATGAACCAGTGTTGAAACACCTATTAATATTTCTGCAAAATGAATGAAAAAAATTTTTGGTTACGTTTCAGTGCCATCGTCATCCGTACGCGTGCACTACTGGCGAACGTCGGCCACTCAAGTGAATGTAACCTGCGTGGCAAGAAACGTTGCACCGCGGCCTGATTTTACCCTCTACACGCTCTACCCTGACCGTAACAGGTGTGTTAGAGGTGTTGTGGTCTACCTTTACCCTCTACACGCTCTACCCTGACCGTAACAGGTGTGTTAGAGGTGTTGTGGTCTACCTTTACCCTCTACACGCTATACCCTGACCGTAACAGGTGTGTTAGAGGTGCTGTGGTCTACCTTTATCCTCTACACGCTCTACCCTGACCGTACCAGGTGTGTTAGAGGAGCTGTGGTCTGACTTTACCCTCTACACGCTCTACCCTGACCGTAACAGGTGGGTTAGAGGTGCTGTGGCCTACCTTTACCCTCTACACGCTATACCCTGACCGTACCAGGTGTGTTAGAGGTGTTGTGGCCTGACTTTACCCTCTACACGCTCTCCCCTGACCGTAACAGGTGGGTTAGAGGTGCTGTGGTCTACTTTACCCTCTACACGCTCTACCCTGACCGTACCAGGTGGGTTAGAGGTGTTGTGGTCTACCTTTACCCTCTACACGCTCTACCCTGACCGTAACAGGTGTGTTAGAGGTGTTGTGGGCTGACTTTACCCTCTACACGCTCTACCCTGACCGTAACAGGTGTGTTAGAGGTGTTGTGGACTGACTTTACCCTCTACACGCTCTACCCTGACCGTACCAGGTGGGTTAGAGGTGTTGTGGTCTGACTTTACCCTCTACACGCTCTACCCTGACCGTACCAGGTGTGTTAGAAGTGTTGTGGCCTGACTTTGCCCTCTACACGCTTCAAATCACCTCCACTCTCCTGCAAGCGTCTTAAAAAATAATTTTTCTTCAATTAAACTAATTATCAGATCGAATTTTCGATAATTGTTAAAGATAAATCTTGAATATTTATTTCTGAGGCAGTAAAGTTTTTTATGTTTTCTGCATAAATATGCCATAGTGATATTATGTTCATGTTGCAATGTCCATATTATTCAGTTTAGACAAAATTGTAATACTATTACTATTTCAACCAACAATAAAATCATAATACGAAACAGATATTGTTTTACTTTAACATATAGGCAATTTATTTTGACCCCAAGCATATTCTCGCAGTAGGGAAAACATTACTGGCAGGCAAAACTCTTTTAAAGAAAAAACTGAAGCGCCCTAAACCTCCAAAGATATTGGGCGGATGATTCTGTCTGCATTACTTAGACAATGCAAAGAAAAAGGTTTATTTGTTTTCAGACACATTACATGTAATCATGAAAACTAATATTATATGTATGTTTTAACAAGAAATTCATCTATTGTATCATAACTGTCGTCCTGGCATCCGATGTTCGATGAAACTGACAATTTCAACTCATTTTACTATTTGGTTTAAATGTTTCTAAACTATATGCACTCCGTTGTGCTTCCTAACTGATACCTACGAATATGAACCTGCTCTTGAATATATTACGCTACCAATAATATTTTCCATATTACTGTTTACAGGTAGTTTTTCCAACCGCGAATCAATTTGCTGAAACTTACTTGTGTAAATGTTCTTCTCACGATAACGGACAGAACATGCAATTATCTAAAAATAATTTCACGACTCATGGCTTCATGACCACAAAGGCTTCATGACCAGAAAGTTCATAACCACAAAGTTCATGAAAAAAGTTTATGACCATGAACCCAAGGCTTCATGACCATGGTTCATGACCATGGCTTCATGACCACAAGGCTTCTGATTGCTTAGAACCTTAACAAGGCTCCACAATCATGGGAAGCCAATGTCGATAAAGAGCCACTATTCCTATTAACTTCTAACTCGCTCAATCAGGGATAATTATAACAGGCAAAAATATGTAAAGTGAAATATCGTTGACGTTGCCATTCCTCGGACTGTTCTTTATTGTGCTTCTTGCTTTCAAACAATCTGCATTCTTTTTCATATTTTTATATTCTTGGTCGTACTTTCACTGGTGTATTTTCTCCTTCTTCTAAAATTTAGAAGCAAAGAAAACATCCCAAAAAATCACCATTTCTTAAGAATGAAGAACGTTTTCATTCTTCAGAAATGGTGAATTTTTCGGCTGTTTTCTTTGCTTTCAAATTCTTGACAAACTTGCAATTTAAGTAATCAAGTGATTTTAATACTCCACCTTCAAACTGTTCCCTCGTAAGAGTCGATACCTAGCTAATTTGAAAGGTTGTCTTTTTAGCGCAATTTCTCATTTATAGAAAAAATGCACTAATGTGCTCGTCATGTCCGTCTGCCTGTCCGTCTGTCTGACCGTCTGCCTGTCCGTCTGTCCGTCCATCCGTCCGTCCGTCCGTGATTTCATGTTTTCGTCGACGAGAAAATGAACTCTCTGTCACTCACTGCAGTGAGTACTGAGTTATATTTTTTTGTCCCAGGATGGACGTGGGCTCGGTGGGCCGAATGGAAGCGTCCCGAGGCGGTGGGTTGTGGGACGTGGGTGAGTGGGGTCTCATAGACTGGGCCCGCACCCCACCCGACACCGTGGTGGGCTGCATCGTTACCGTGCAGCTCACCAAGTATAGGGATATCCACGAGACAATCTACGATCCCAGTGAGTGCGTCGTATAAAATACATGACCATACTTAGCTATATACCTGTATGTTACTCGTATTTACTTGTATACTCGTAAGCAAATATTTACTCTTGTGCGCCATAAATTATTCACAATATTGCTGTTATTAATTAAATTAAGATTATATCGAAATAAAGAGACAAAAACCGCATGGATTCGCGGTTTTTGTTCCTCAAAATTAAACCATAAGAATACAAAGAAATTATAAATATGATTGATATACATTTTGATTAAAGTTTATTTGTGATTCGAGGGAGCAGCTTAAGAATGATGTGTTCCTTAATTACAAAAAAGTATACAAAGAATTTTACCATTATCGAATCTAATGATGATGCATATAATGTAGTAAATTGTAAGTAATAGGAGAAAAGCATATGGAAGGCGAATACCTGTCATGCACTCACTGTATATCAGACCAAAAATACTTCGTTTCTTCTTTTTTTTGCCGCTTGATGTGTGAAACAGTTTTTGATGTAACTTATCTTGATGATTGAAATTGTCCTTGATGTAAGTCAATACATTTCTTCTATCATGCCATATCCTTCGTAAGACGAATTCATCAGAATACTGCTAAAAAAAATTCCCTAAAGATTTCGAGATGATGAGAACAATACCTTTGAAGCCATTTAATCAAATAAACGTCCATCACAGCTATCATAGCCTCAATGCCTCAATTGAGATAAAATATTGGCAAGGCTCTCAACAAATTAGAGGCCATCATTGGTGCTCTGCATTGGCGCTCGATTGGCCAATTATCCGCCTTCTTTGTATCTCCTGTGAATGGCTTTGATGAGCGAACCGTTCAGAACTAAGCTCAGTCAGGCTCAATGGAAATAGAGACGATAATTAACCAGAGGTAATTCAAAGAACCGCTGGCAGCAATACCACAAGAGAATAGAGGCGTAAAGTAAAGAAAATGCGGCTTTCAGTTACGCAAGCTCCGCTTTACGGCCAGAGACAGCGAGAATTATTTCATTTATGTTTGACGGGGGAATCGTAGCTATATTAGTCTGTGCAATTTATCGAAATTCTAATACAAATTTAGAAGGCAACCGTGTGCTTATATGCATTATTGGGAAAATATATGCTGTAATCGGATGACTAATATTGTAATTTGATTTACTCTTAACGGCAATAATATCCGCACAGTTAAATCAGTTACCCCATCCCACGTTCAAATGGGATTTAATTTCTTTAAATGGGATTTAATTAATTTAATGATAATATGGCGCGAAAGTTTTTTTACACAATTTTTTTACTGTTTGGACGCTGTCACCACGTCAGTTCTTTGGAGTTTTATGATCAATAACAATTTGAGCTAACTTATTGCAAAATAATTAGTAAAATAATATGAAATGTTTTTAATTATGGTTCGTGAAGCCAATCTTGATGCCAATAGATGAGATTGCTAGATTAGTGAGGTGTTCGTGAGGTAAAAAACCAGGGAATTTCAGAAGTTACGAACTTTATTTAATTACGTGAACATGATGCAAAACAATGATGCAATGAAATATTTTAATCGCACGGTATAACACGCATTTTGCTCCAACAGATCTGCCTATCATCACTACCACCACCACGACAACCACCACCACCACACCCAGACCACGACACTCCTCCAACCTGGCCAACAACGCACCTAGCACCGGCGCCAGTCTGCTAGGTGAGGAAAGGGTAGCATTATTGTAAACAATGATGTGTACAACATCGTGGCCTGTCTGCTAGGTGAGGAAAGGGTAGCATTATTGCAAACACTGGCGTGTACAACATCGTGGCCTGTCTGCTAGGTGAGGAAAGGGTAGCATTATTGCAAACACTGGCGTGTACAACATCATGGCCTGTCTGCTGGGTGAGGGAAAGGGGTAGTGTTATTCCAAACAATGGCATGCAAAACATCGGGAGTCTGTCGGGAAGATTGATCGTGTAATTAAAAGACACATAAGACGGTAGTAATGCTCAACTAAGTATATTGGAAATGACGTTCTTATGAGAAATTCATTCTATTCCAGAAACTTGTATAAGCCCAGCTCCCATAACAGTCAAATAATATGTTTTGCTATAAGATCTCATGTTATTAGAACAGGCCTTCAGGATCACCTAGAGACCAAATTAGAAAAGATAGTGAAAGTAATGTGAAGAAATTGTGACGAGCCATCACTGGTCCTTGACTGCAATAATTGAGACTGTGTTTTTAAAGAATAAATTTCGTTCATATCTGAATAAATTACTCATCCAGCACTGAACCCAGTACAATCTTAGATATTATCAATACATTGATAAATCTGTAACATCGTGAGCGGCTCATAACATTCTCTATTATTCAGCCCGGTAGCATGCATAGTAAATGTTCTTCGCGTTGTGTCCAAAATAAAGGATTAATGATAGTCAAATATGTGTTCAGGGTCTTGTCTCTAACGTATTGATTGCAAGGTAATTTCATTAATCATTTATTCGTCCGGAATAAAATACTGAATACTATAGTCTTCTGACATTATCTCTAACGCTTGTCTCTACAAAAAGATTTATTCATACTGCTATGGAGAAAAATAAACATGAATTAAGTCTGTACCACGACGCATCAGAAATGAAACGTATAATTATACACAAGGTGCTATGCTATTCATTTCATTTCATGCTATGCTATCGTGAATATTCATTAATAATTCATTTCTCGACGCAAATACCGTACCCGTGAACATAAGAAAGTATCATCATGTTAAATTTCTAATGATTGAATATAGTTGAATTTCCAATAATTATTAGCATCTTTAACTAAGTTGGAAATATAATAACATGGTTTCCAATATCCAGCGCGCGCAAACCAGATTGATTATATGAAGCATATTTTGTTTCGCATTAATGCATATAAAAATACGAACTCGAGCTCAGCGATGCATCAGTAAATCGACGAGCAGGATATGATGTCCACAAATAAACGTGAACGCATTTCTGTTCCCCCAGCCACAATCTTCGTATCTATCAAAAACATCGGAATAATATTATATTATTAGTTGTGGTACTCGCTTTGATATTCTCGAGATAATCTTTAACGTTAAATAAAAAGCTCCTCTTAATACATCCATCTAATGGGATCATAGGGTTGATGATGTGAAATAAATGCAGGGTAGTAGCACGTTATTGGATTCCAGCACGAAAATCATTAAGGAAGTATATTTTATAGATCAATGCTCGATCGAAAGAGGCACGGAGGTTTTGTTTTTACAATTTGTAGAGCGTAGATTTGTAGATTTATTTGCAGAATTTGTAGATTTATTTGCATGTTTACTGACCTCAATGTTTTTCAATAATGAGTAACAAAAACTTATGTCAGACTTGGATTTAAAGCAAACTGGAATTATTAATAACCAGTCTGTTTATGTCGTAAAAAGCAGCAATTGAATTATGTCGTAATAAGTTTTAATTGAATTATGTCGTAATAAACTGTAATTGAATTATGTCGTAATAAACTGAAATTGAATTATATCGCAATAAGCTGTAATTTTACACAAATATGCCTCTAGCATTGTAATCACGAGCGATGCATTGGACTGCGATGGTCGACAGCTCGTAATCAGCATAAAATTTTTGAAATTTTACCAAAGGTCTTTAGACCTCAGATAATTATCAGACGCCAATGAGCGAAAGAGGTTAACAGCTATTTTATACCGTTAATTTTTACCCATTATCAAGATTGTTTTTCATTCAGGCAAGCTCGTAAAGAGAATAATTTTGTATTTCAACAGATTTCTCCGGCCTCTTCGGTGCAGGTGGGAATTGTGATACAACTCGGTCATGTAAGTCATCTCTATACTTTCATCTTTATTGTGCATCATAGGAATTTGTGTGTACGTGAGAAAATCATAAGATTTATAGTTTTTTGGTGAAATCCACGAGGAAATTAAAAATCGGAAGTGATGTTGCTTTTAGATTTCGATTTTTCTTACAAAAATCAGTTACATTTATTTAAATTGCGATTACTGGAATAATTTTAGGAGTTTCTGTGTCCATGCAAGTATATGCCAAAAAACAACTAACTAAATTAAACGACTTCAATAATCAAAATTTTGAGCACTTTCAAAACGATACACTACATATAGAAACAATTCAGAAGTAATACTTCGTAAAAAGCACAGTCATGTTCATGACTTTCAATAATATATCACCCATTTCTCATGCTATTTTCCTTTTCAGCGAAATCTTATAGAACACATCTTAGGTTTCACCTCTCAATCAACTCAAGGATTTTACAAAGAAACTTTTTCGGATCATCGTCATTTTTGGTGCTGCAGCAATCTCAACAATCTTAAATCAGTGTATAGTATTACATGAAAGTCTACAACTTTTTCGCATCATCATAACTTTTGGTGATGCTGCAATCTCTACAATCTTAAATCAGCGTAAAATATTACCTGAAAATCTTCAACTTTTTCGGGTCATCGCAATTTTTGGTGCTGCCGCAATCTTTGTTATCTTAAATCAGCGAAAAATATTACTTGAAAGCCTACAACTTTCTCTGATCATCGTAATTTTCAGTGCTACAGCAATCTTTATAATCTTAAATCAGCGTAAAACATTACTTGAAAGTCTTAAACTATTTCGGATCATCACAATTTTTGGTGCTGCTGCAATCTCTACAATTTTAAATCAGCGTAAAACATTACTGCATTACTTGAAAGTCTACAACTTTTTCGGATCATCACAATTTTTGGTGCTGCTGCAATCTCTACAATCTTAAATCAGCGTAAAACATTACTGCATTACTTGAAAGTCTACAACTTTTTCGTATCATCACAATTTTTGGTGTTGCTGCAATCTCTACAATCTTAAATCAGCGTAAAATGTTGCTTGAAAATCTTAAACTTTTTCGGTTCATCATCATTTTTGATGCTGCTGTAATCTCAACAATCTTAAATCAGTGTATAATATTACTTGAAAGTTTCGGATCATCGTCATTTTTGATGCTGCTGTAATCTTTGTAATCTTAAATCAGCGTAAAATATTGCTTGAAAATCTTAAACTTTTTCGGTTCATCGTCATTTTTGGTGCTGCTGCAATCTCAACAATCTTAAATCAGCGTAAAACATTCCTGCATTACTTGAAATTTTACAACTTTTTCGGATCATCGTCATTTTTGATGCTGCTGCAATCTTTGTAATCTTGAATCAGCGTAAAATATTGCTTGAAAATCTTAAACTTTTTCGGTTCATCGTCATTTTTGGTGCTGCTGCAATCTCAACAATCTTAAATCAGTGTATACTATTACTTGAAAGTTTTGGATTATCGTAATTTTTGATGCTGCTGTAATCTCTACAATCTTAAATCAGCGTAAAACATTACTCGAAAGTCTTGAAGTGAAGGGGGCACATGTAGGGGGCATTCAGTGATCCTCTTAGGCATATTGGGGCGGCGGGCTGTGTTTGCTGAGCACAAAGGAAGCGTCGCGTCTCGCTGGCCTATCCGCCGTAGGCTGCATGCATTGCTGGGATACGTGCGCCTGTCTCTGGCCTCTTATCTCGTGTATACGTGACACGCAGACGTGCCATTCATGACACATGTATATCATGTTTCATATTGTCTTTTATCTCGTGTATAAGTGACGCATAAACGTGTCCCATAAGACACACGCATCTCATGTTTCATAAGGTCTTTTATCTCGTGTAAACGTGACACATAAACGTGTCCCACAAGACAAACGTGTCTCATGCTTCTGGTGGTCTCTTATCTCGTGTATACGTGACATACAAACGTGTCACACATGACACACGTGTCGCATGCTTCTGGTGGTCTCTTATCTCGTGTATACGTGACATACAAACCTGCCATACATGACACACGTGTCTCATGCTTCTGGTGGCCTCTTATCTCGTGTATACGTGACATACAAACGTGTCACACAAGACACACGTGTCTCATGCTTCATGTGGCCTCTTATCTCGTGTATACGTGACATACAAACGTGTCATACATGACACACGTGTCTCATGCTTCATGTGGCCTCTTATCTCGTCTATACGTGACACGCAAACGTGCGACACATGACACTCATTTCATGTTTCATGTCTATATCACGTCTAGACATGACACACGTATTTCATGTTACATGTGGTCTCTTGTGTCGTGACTAGCTCTGCAGTGGGCAGCGTGCTCTAGGGATAACTAAACTGTTGGAAATCAATGTATCGTTGGTTAACCAAGTTTTGCAATGACTTTCGTGTATCCATACATTGGATGCACTGTATGTCATTATAGAGATTTAATTAGTCTCACATCATTCCTCTCATCAAACTCATAAAAATTTAACTAGCCTGATATTATTCTTTTGCATCAACATCATCAACATTTAGCTAGCCTGACATCATTCTTTTGCATCAACATCATCAACTTTTAGCTAGCCTGACATCATTCATTTGCATCAACATCATCAACATTTAGCTAGCCTAACATCATTCATTTGCATCATTTCTCCTGACAAGCTAAGTGCAAGTTAGGTTAATATAGTCATTGCGTGGCTCAGCTTAACCTTCATTATGTGTATTCATGACTGTATGAAGGCTAGCTCGGGTTTATTTATTAGAAAATAAATGGAATTTCCTGTATTCTTAGACAATTAATAATTTTTTATTATTATTAGAATATTATGTTAAATAAAGTATTTTTCCTCACAGCAAACCGTGATAGACAAATAATCATTTTTATTTTTACAATATTAAAGCAAGTATTTTTCCTCACAGCAAACCGTGGGTCCCGGAGAAGAGCAGGCTGGTATCTTAAGAGCTTATCAGGGTGAGTTGAATATACATTTAATACCTGTTGATATTAAATTATGCTAATTCATCAACTTGAACATTCACGCTTCATGACTAGAGGTCAATTTTACAAAGTGGTTGTCTGAAGAAGTTAAATTGTTATATCAGTCAGCAGAAGTCAGTAAAATAGCGCCTAAAAATAATGGTGATTGCAAATTTTGTCTTGAATTCATTTTAAGAAATATTTAGGCATTCATACTTAGTAAGTATTAAAAATTTTAGACTTTTGTCAAAATTTGGACGTATATGTGGTTCAAGCATGGAATTTGAGTAAAAAAGTAAGATCAGTTCAAACATAGATATCTATGATCATAGATCTAGAGATCTATGTATGTTCAAACATAGAGCTTTAGTTCAGACACAGAGCTTTTGTTCAGACACAGAGCTTTAGTTCAGACACAGAGCTTTAGTTCAGACACAGAGCTTTTGTTCAAACATAAAGCTTTTGGGCAGACGAAATTCACGATAATGGCTAATCATGTGGTTTGCATATTTTATTTTATTTATAACTTAATTGAATTCTATCTTTATTATTATCAAGAAATTTGTTGCTATCATGTTTCGAAATAGGCCTTCCATATTACGAAGTCGCTGCCAATATGCGTTACAAGACTTCATATGTTGTTGCTCCTCGACTGGTTTAAGTTTGTCTTACTATTACAATACTAACGATGTTGATACAGGCTTTTAAATCGTATTTATCCGTCCGAGAAAAAAAATTATTTAATACGCTCAAAAATATCAAAAATTGGCTGATAATGACCAAACAAATCACAATTTCAGGTAACTTTAATTCCACCATAGAATTGAACGTAAAAAACAACTGGACTTTTGAAAACAAGTCATAATACAAATTTTTTTGGTGGCGTCCGTTTTTGAGCGTTTTTAATTGAGCGTTTTTGCTCAATTAGAAGCAGCGCGCAGAGCAGTTATAAATCTGAGCGCTTGTTATCCATCAAAGTTTCCGAAGAAAAGAAGTAAAAACTATCGAGAAATTAGATGAAGAAAGCGATCCTCGGAACTATATGATATGTTATTCACTTTGAGTTCTTATTAAAATGATTTCGTTTATTTTTTCCAAACATTATTTGTTTTCATTACTAAAGTCGGGCCATTTTTTTATATTAAAAGCACAATTCTCAGTAAATTCTTGAATAAATGCAAGATTTTTTCATTTCTATAACTCCCAGTAATTGAACCAAACAAAAATAAAACATGTGATCGAGCTTGTGCGAGTACAAATTACATTGAAGCAATAACCATTTATTTCGAATAAATCATCAAATTAATTATTAAAAATGATTATGCAAGTTCATGCAATGAGTCGAAAACCTGATAAATTCCATAATGAAATCTAAAACACGTGTTTCTATCCAACAGGTTATTTCTCGGTCTTTACCACTGGCGCCGAGGACATCTATAAGCGCGGTGCTGCTGCATATATGCAATAGATATAATTCACTACAAAGATCTAAATGTTTCGTAAGTGTTACCTATCGATGGAAACTTTGCCCTCTATAGCCGTGTATTTTTTCTATATTTCTGAGATTATTTGTGCTATCATTAAAGACATGAGCACGCGTCAGTTGTTTGGGATGACGGAGCGAACCAGTCGCTTACGACGAAGGATTTTACGTGTGAAGTATTGGGAAAACCTGTATCACATACAGGGAATTATTTTTAATGAGATAACCCCATTAAAATCAAAACCAGATGCATAACTAAATGAAATGCCACTAACATTGAACTTTAGAGCATTTAGAAGCTCACTTTACGTGAACTATAATGTCGGCTTATGGGTTTTAATGCAATTAAATCGTAATATTTCAGTACTTCTACTGCCTGTTAGTTCCCGCGAGAAAAAGTTGAAGCTATATTTACTAAGCATAAAGTGAAATTATAACTCGAATCGAAGTACATAGATACATTTTTTGCGTGTGTTTTTAAGAAATGTCAATTGAAAGTGGAGTTAAATGGAACGATGTTTTCTCTAATAACGATAATATATGTGTTTAACAGTTTATTAAAAGTTCCGAAATTATTCGTAATTGAATTTGACTTGACGTAATTGAATTTGAGCTGCCTAAAGCATATAGGCGATATGAGCAATGAATGAAATTCTAAAAACAGCGCAAGTGCATCGCTATTGCAAGTATATGTTTAAATTTGACTTTACTTTAAGCCAGTTGCAGGCAGTCCTTCAGATTTTACATAGTGCAAAACAAATTTTACAAGCAAGACAATATATAATAATTCCATCACAACTTCATTCTAAACCGGATGACGTTATTTAACGGCTCCTTACTTACAAAAATGAAGGATTGGGTAGGTCTATGTCGTGAAAATTACCTTTCGGCAATTTGCGAAGAACATTAAATAGCTCATTCGTTTCTCACAGCTCGACTGTAAATATATAAACTAACTCGTACTTCATTCAATATTCATGGATTCACTACTTGAATCATTTGCTCTCCCGTGTTCACTGTGAAGATTATATTGACAAATATGAGCACCTTGAATGTCATGTGACTTATTCGCAAGGAATTGTAGCCACCCTTTGACTCACAGTCTAAAATACAGGTCATATTGCCAAGGTTTTGAAACCCGTCAGTGTTACGCCTATAGGGGCCTAACTGTGTCATCGGTGAATCATCGGTGAATCATCGGTGTGTCGGAGGCGAAGTGTAAAATCCATTCGCGCATTCCGCACTCTCCATAGTTCGGAATCGTCTGCTAGTTATCACCCTCGACTCACTTTTGAATACAAGTCTTCTTTTGATCCTATCTTCATTATTGCCTCCAACGCGAGACATATACGAACAAGGCGCTACAGTCAGACATTTTCAGATAACTGGAATTCTACCATAGAATTTCACGTAAAAAAAACAACTGGATTTTTTAAACATGTGATTATCCTATTATTTTAACGGCGTCCGCAGCGTTTTTGCTGAATTAGAAGCAGCGCGCGGATCAGTTATAAATCTGAGCGCTTGTTATTCATTTAAAGCTTAGTTAGAAAGTTGGCTTTCGTTAAAAAAAGACTTGATACATTATTACTGCTGTTGTATCCTGATTTATGACTGGTCACGTGCATTCACATGATTATGGATGCATTTTTTAGCATAGCATGCATATATGTTAATGAAAGTTAAATTTACTATTTAATTAAATGCATTATTTACTATTCATTAATAATCAATTCCATACTTTTTAAATCAAAACTCTCGGAACGTCCAAAAAATTTCTCAGCATAGGCGTAAAAAATACGAACTAATGAAGCATAATTTCTAACGCATTGTTTATTAAAACTACGAATGACGATCATGATGTAATAATTCTTGTATTTGTGTACTTTGTACATTGTGTACTCTCGCTGTGAGTGTTTCAAATAAATCTTATTTTTGTATTGTACTTTGCTTAATCCTCATCGTCACTACTGATATCATAAATAAAAACATTTGAGAAAATTACATGAAATTTACTTATAAAATTTTTAACTTAGTCAGCAAGAAATAGGCACACATCAGTTGGAAAAGTTTCATTCAATTGCAATAATGAACCAGTTCCTCAAATTGAAATCTGTTATAGTCGAGCTATTAACGAACTTTCCAGAGCTTCCAGGAAAAAACTCACCCTATCAATGGAAAGAGTAATTTTTTTCAAACTTTGCCAGAAAAATGATTCAATCTTTTATGAACACAAAAAAGAACCATGAGAACCAGAAAAATGATTCAGGCTTTTATGAGCACCAAAAAGAACCATGAGAATCTTCTAAAGAATTTCAACACATTTTTATTGAAGTTATGACTTCATTTGAACTTGACTTAAATTATGAATTATTGAATTGTTTGCTCAATTGAATGAATTATGCAATATTCATTGAATTAGTTTTGCAACTTGAATCTGAATTAATCAAACTTCAAAAATTGTTTATTGGATAAGCTCAAGTAGTGCAGGAACAGAGCGAAATTAGACTTGATTTTAAGTTGAGTGCATCAGAAAATTTTAAAACTTAAAATAAGGACAGAACCAATTTTGTTATTATTAAGAAATGCTTGCATATTTATGCAAGTAATTTTACAATTTAAGCTCGTGCTGACCTCTTCTACGAGTAACCGCTACAATCAATGATGTCATTCCAAGGGGTCATTTAATCCCTTATTTTCTTACGTATTTTGACGAATATCTTTACTGTGTCGGGTTATATTATAATCGTGTGTTGGGTTATATTGTTAGCGATGATTGAAAAAAAAAGCAAACGATTATCGTTAGATAATTTGCAGTTGAGAAACTTTATGTTCATATGCATACATACAACCGACGAATGGAAAGAAGTGAATGATTCAATAGAGTAACACAGAAATGAGGCGGAGTATTAAATTATTAAACTAAATTCTAAATTCAATTGTCGTTTTATAGGCAGTTATAAGCTACTGTACACTTCTTGGAAGCAATTATTGTAGAGAAAGCAAACTCCATTCGCTTATTTGACCCTGAAATTAAAAATAAAATATTGAGTTCACAAAAACTGCAATTACTTGTGGCTATTCAATTATAATAATCTGAAAATTAAACATTAATGTTATTTAATAATATAACTTCAGCAGTGATACTACCGAATTTCAGAGTCTTGTAAAGCCGCTTCGAATAATCAAGTTCAGGAATTGGAAATAATTTTGAATCGATTTATTTCTTGAACGCCTGATCAGTAATGAAGTAATTTCTTTTCACTAAAAATTTATATGAAGAAATAACATAACTCCATTTCATCCCAATCAAATAATGTCGACTTAAAATAATTTATTTCCTTACATGCGCATAATCCTGAATAATCCAAGAATTCCGTTAGCGTGGTCAGCGATGCATTAAACATTACACACGTTCGTCCAACTGCAAGGAATAGGAATCAATTCATGCAAATTGAATGCAAGAGATGCCGGGAACACTGCTGTAGTTTTAAAATGTGTTGCACTTCCACAATGTGTGCAATATGATCTATATTGTTTTATAGTTGTGAACATATCTCTGTTTTTTAAGCTGTGATTTCTCTTCATAATATCTGATAATCAGTGAATTTAGTCAACAGATTTGCATTCCTGAAAGAACCGGCCATGTTTAAACCATTTCAAGCTGCTCTCTTTCCAGGTAAGATTTCATAAACTTGCGCTACTAGGAGAATGAAAGGCAGCTGAATGATGCATTTTCCTTTATGGCTTCTTAACAAAATAACGCCGTTGAGTCATCATAGTGAGCGTTGCAACACTAATTATAATTTGATACAATTTAAACTAGACTAGCAGCTGCTATTACTAACTATCCCACTACCTATCCTCCTTAACTTATTGTCCTGATGAAATTCTAACGTGCCTATTTAGTCGTCTTGATTCAGTCGTCTGAATCAAGACGTCTTTCAGTCGTCTGCCATTATTTGTAAACCTCGGCTCCCGAGTCAAGCAAGGTTCACCCAAAATTTTTTTCAACGATATTTGACAAGTGATTTTGCCCTACAAATGTTAACATTCAGCTTCAATAATAAAGCTAAAAGATTTCAACGTCTCGCCCACGCCACAGGGAGCCGTTGCAGCCGACGTCTATCTAGCGCTTTAGGCTTTTACTTCTGCAATTAAATTCAATTGGGTAGACTCAATAAAGCGCTCGATCTTCCATGCCTCGATTAGACGATTTTACAAAGTTTCATCTCTTATTCATGCAGGGCTATTAGCTCAGAACGACACGGTGGAGATAAGCCAGGGTCCTATGATGGAATTTATGAACGTTCTCCATCATTTCAATGGCCCATTAATTTGTGATGGGACAGCCGAACTCTTGAAAGAAAGTTCGATGAATAACAAAGGTGCGATAGTTTGGAAAGCTTTCGGCAGATTCATTTTAATGTATTTCAGAATCTGAAATACTTTGTGGGAGTAAAACACTGCAAGAAAAGAGCTGAAAAGAAATGCTGTTGCTGCTGGGGTAAATTTATGCTGCTGCTAGATAAAAATTGTTTTAATTTTGAGAGTCGAAACCCGATTTAAAATCGAGGAAAAATGCGATGGTATCATGTAAGTGAACGAGGTATTTTAGAGCAGCATTAAAGTGAAATTTTTAAGTAACCATGAAAAAGTTATAAATTCGTCTCGCCAACAAAAATAAGTTACTGGAACTGAGCAAAAGACAGTCTTAATTCTGACTTTAGTGTAGCACGATTGAGTGAAGAGTTCGAGGTGCCCACATCACCCCTCATAAAATAACGATCACTTCAAATAGTATAAAGTTATCTTTACTGGGAAATCAACATTTATTCATATAAATATGATGGAAACCTTGTTTTTATTAACAAATGACGCTTGTTTTAAATTGTCACTAAATTTCCGTCCACTATTATACGCACATTAATTAGCATCTATTGAAAAAAAATAACCATCGATTATCAGTTATAATCAGCACAGCAAAACCAAATACGAATTTTCCAGTAATTTTTAACTTATTGAAACCGTAAGCGTGCATAACCCACAAAGCTTCATGCCGAGGGACAATGCCCTCGAATCGGAATGATGCTAAAAAAGTGCATTTAATCTGAGTATGGATCCGCTGTACTCGTCTAATGAAATATGAATGTACGCTCGCCAGCTATTCCGTTTTTATGGCTTCAGTCGTCGTGTGATTGGGTCGATGTGAATGATGGGCGTCACAGAGGGGATTGAGGGGAACTATGCATTAAAGCCAACTGAAAATATAGTAAGCATACTAAAATACCCGAGGGTAGCCATGAGATATTAAATAATAGTGATTATTGATACATATATCCATGAGGGTTCGCTGGACAATGATGACGGGACTCTCGACTGTGATTGAGATCGAACATGAGGTAGGTAGAAATGGCGAATCAGGATCATATCAATATTTTACATAAATTGTGAAATCACAATAGCGGGCTCAATGGAAATTTTGTATTACCATGCACAAATTTGCATTTATATTAACGTGATAACGTTCTTCTTATTGTTATTGATTATATATAAAGTGTTTATTTTTTTCCATCGGGTCTGTTGAAGCCCTTTCATTACATGGAAGAGACGAATTCACGGTCCTGAATTGGAGTTGAGCTTGAAACGATATCAAATTGATAATCGGATGCCCACAGATGATTATTATCCTCCATTCAATTTCTGTCGAGGCAATTTGAGATATAATGAATTAACTGAAAAAATTAATCCTATAGCCTATGTACTGAATATAGAATAAATTCGAACAAATTTATAGACATTGTTCTCCATCATCGTGTTCTTCACGATAGATGTTCTTCCTTATCACAATGTTTTCTGGGTATAAAGTGTGTAAAAGTGAAGTATGTTAGCAGAGTACAGTTGGCTGGCCCAGGAATATGAAATTACACCAATCGATTCAAGACACACATTCCGTAACTCATTGTGGTGCTCGCACGACGGGCCGTTCGACTAAAGTGTGCATTGATCACAGAGTTCGAATATTTCAATTTAAGAAGAAACTTATATATACATCAAAAATTCTTTACGAATTGTCTAAACTCGCAATCCCAAAGATTTCAAGTTTAGGTCATCGCATTCGGCCGGAAAGGAAATCTGGAACATACTTTCAAAACTCGCTAAGTGAAGGTAAGCACTTACGCTCTGTTTTCTTGTCTATGATTGGTAGATTTTGCTTGAAAGGCCGTCAATGATTGGCTGATGAACTTACGATCTCTTAACTTCTTTTGAAAGTATAGGCCCTGGAACATAAGTCGGAACACATCAGGAGTGTTCGCTCGCTGGCCACGCCTGCCACGGTTTCTCGGGAGATAACACAATAATCCGCACACAAGTTTCGGACGCTGGTGCATGGCGGTATCATGAATACTAATGCAGAGAAAATCAGTCAGTGTTCCAATATTGTTGCACAACATATGGCCTTAATTTTTTTCTTAGCGCCTATCTGAAATTCTATTTGTTAGGAGTTCAAGTTGACAAAACCAACCTCATATGGCGAGAGATGAGGTTTAAGACATGCTTTGTCCCAGTGATGTACGTAAAATGTATTTTTTCCAGTCTGTACGGAAAAAATTATTAACGCGGATGTCAGGAAAATATAACCCTGAGTCTGATTAAAAGCAACGTGTAGGTTACCACACATTCACGAGTGAGAGGAGTCACGTTGTCAGGCAAGAATATGCTCCTTCTCGTGTCGGACGGAGCACCTTCTTAGGTCCAATGAGGTGTCATCTAGGGTCGGATGAGGTACCTCCTAGGGCCGGGCCAATGAGGCACTTTTTAGGGTCTGATGAGGCACCTTTTAGGTTCATTTGAGGAGCCTTATGGGATCCGATCAGGAGCCCATAGAAGTCGGATTTGGCACAAGGTCTAAAGGTCTAAATCTAAGTGATTTATTTCAAGCAAGTAGCGGGATTCAAATTATTACATAATGCATAATCGTTTTCTTGTAAATTTAGACCAGTTTCTGCAAAGCGCTTTCAACACGAGCCAGAAAAACATTAAATCAGTAACGACAATTAATCTCTTCCTATGTTTTTAGTTTTAGATGCAGATCATTATCATATGAAATCTAAATTATCACAATTTTTAGAAATACTCTTCTAATTTACTGACGAAAATACTTTTGCGCGAAACTTCTGAGTACCAAACCTATTTTCTAGAAATGTTGATACGATCGTGAATGGAAACGAAACGATTTATTGGCGTAAGTCATTTTACATACCAAGTGTGAATATAAAAAAAGCTAACTCCTCCCAATTCTTCACTTGGGCCACCATCGGTCTCCAAAATAAAGCATAACAAAAAGAGTCCCGAAGTACACGCTGAAGTTAGGAGACTAATAGAATAGAGAGTAGACGTGCTATTGTGCCTCTGATTGGCCATTGAACGGAGGTTGACTGCGGCAATAGATGCCTTGAAACTGTGCCGCAATAAATGAAGAGTAGACAGACTTACCTTTGCCAAAATTTGTACAACAAATATTTATGAACACGCGCCTAATATTATATTAAGGATTTCATGTTCCTTTTACATGTTAATAATTTTCATTTCATTCATAATCATTAGATTCAAGAAACTACGATGAACTTTGCTGACGGTTGAAGATAATTTCAAGCTCTCAATGCGGCATGAAATAAATGTATTTTTCCGCTTACATTAATCAGGCTGCCATATGATGATTGAAAAGCCTTTTCAGCCTATAGCGAAATTTTCAAGACATTGACTCAGGCTCAAAATCATCGCACGCATCGCTCATTTCCTGAATTTTTCGAGAATGAAATTACTGAATATGCCTAATTCATTAGGGAATATTGAGAATATGCCGGGCATTCATTTACTTCCATTCTCTAACGTGCTACAATCGAAAAATCAGTTATAGTCTGAAGTTCCTTTGTGCGCCTACAATCCGTCGGTTATATAATTAATGTCTCATGATTTTATGAAATTATTTGTAACACAGGTTGTGGGGGGCCGTCACAACTTACTTCTATTCTAATGAACAGATAGAGATGCAATCAAACTGCAATCAAAACTATAAATTATAACCTATCGCCTTTACCCATCTACATATCTAAGAACACGCTAAGATATGGACACAGTGTAATGAACGCATTTACTTCTGTCGCGTACAGGGTATAATTGCGCTAAACTCACTTCACCACGCCACAACGAACAAAGCCGGTTTCTTTGAGATTAGAGATTGATTATTGAGATTGATTATTGCGTGTTTGAGACCCGCAATAATCTGAGGCTGCTGCGAAATTTTCACTGTGTGTCTAAAGCAGAAAGTTTTCTGTGGCTACGCAGGAACCCGTCACTCCGCCTTGAATTTCAGCGTCATCAAGCCTAACGAGCAGCGAGGCGAATCACGTTGCTAAGTACCTGCAGACGAATGCATGGTCCCAAAATATAACTCAGTACTCACTGCAGTGAGTGACACAGAGCGCATTTTCTTGTCGAAGAAAATGTGAAGTCACGGACGGACGGACATGGCGAGCACAATAGCGCAATTTTTTCATAAATGAGAAAATGCGCTAATAATGCACGGAAAACGCTGTAATTCACAATTTCAAAATATAGTACTGAATCTTGTGTCGCATCTGCAAACATCATGACAAAACTAAGAACTCATTATTAATTGCAATATCGTTTCGATCAAGGCATCTTCATTAGAATATGAGAAGAAATCAGACCGTCTTGCATAACGAGAGGTTAACGGAAAATAAAGCAACTTTCGTCGAGGCATCCTTGTTTACCGCATCTTAAATGAGCTCACTGATGCGTCAACTATGGAACAAAAGCAAACTTCTATAATTATTTGACTACGTGAATTAGGCATCAATATAAATGATCTAACACTTACCTTGCATAACCTCACGAGAAAGCATTTTCTCAACATTTGCATTTTATTCTTTTTCACACCTGCAAACATCTCCGTCAGGCACAAAGATTAAACGGCGAGTTTCCCTCTGGAATGAGCATCCAAGTGTTCTTAGCTCATTTAGGTATTGCCGGCCTTCGAAGGGAGACGAAAATTTATCAGCAGCCTTGAGGGAAAACCGCTAGAAAGACAGCAACACCGCCTGGGGACGGCGCTGTGTAGACTCCCGAACAAATGAACGTGTGGACCGGAATGGCAACACCGGCCCTGCTGAAACTCCTGTAAATAGAGAAAAAGATCAAAGTTTGAACAACCGCAGTCTCTCTCTTTGTCTGAAGATTTCCTTTTCTTCGCATTCGGAGCTCGATTACTCCAGATAATTTCTTAAAATGCACAAAAGAAAAAACGTGTCAGGTTGTAATTTTTTCATACCTTTGGAAAGTGATGCAGAAGTTGTCTATCGAAGTAACAAACACCTTGAACGGGAATGATAACTCTGTCACCTTCGAACCCTGCCGTGATTAGTTGATCTGTTTTATTATCATCAGTTTAATGATAACATTTTTGGAATTGCTGTGATCAGGAGGCTGAATTGTGTTATATGAATCCCACAATAAAATCTGTGAATACAAAATTGTGCTGCGTATCTGGCCGGCCGATTAAGATTGTAATTTGTCTTCGATAAGGAATGGATCAGGGAAACGCTTCCCACCAGAACGTTTAATTCACGATATTTTAACGACAGAACGCTTGATTCAACGTTGTTTCGACTTAAAACTTTAAATTAGACGTTGTTTCAACAAAAAAAAACGTTAAATTCAGCGTTATTTCAACGAAAAATTTTTGAATTAAACATCGATTCAACGTCAAATGTGTGGTGGGTTGGGCCGAAAGTTCAATAGATGTGCCTGGTCCGGCCATGACGTTCAGCCCTACGGTCTCGGGGGCAATATTCCAGGGACTTGTTTTACGATTGCGAGGCGCCATACATCCACTTCTGGCCATTATCCCGTGGCGATAGATAGCGGCTATTATTTCCAGCGTATCACTGAGCCAAGAATGTCTTTGTGCATTGCTTATTCTTCATTCTGTCATTCCATCTTGAATAGGTAATCTTCTTGTATATTGCTAATTCTTCATACTGTCATTCCATCTTGAATAGGTAATCTCCTTGTATATTGCTCATTCTTCATACTGTTGATCCATCTTGAATTGGTAATCTTCTTGTATATTGCTTATTCTTCATACTGTCATTCCATCTTGAATGGGTAATCTCCTTGTACATTGCTTATTCTTCCTCATATCTGTACGTATGAGTAATTTTCTTGTACATTTTTTTATTCCTTATAATATCATTACTTTCGGAATGGGTTATTTCATTATAAATGGCGTATTCCGTTTCATTTTTTTACCCTACGAATGGGTAATTTCATTCTGAATTGCTTGCATTTCCTCAGAACGTTAAATCATTAATAGTTGATTCCCTTTTCACATATAAAAAATATAGTTTTGTGATGTTAGTTTTCTAAAATCATATCATCGCGCGAGTTTTATTACGTTTCTTGTGTGTCGTGTTAGTTGCTCAAACCACGTCACTCCAGCACGTTGCATGTTCACCAGGCTGACGCCACATCGTAATAGAGCTTTCCATGATCTATCTTTAATCAGATCGTATCAAAGCACCATGAAGTATGTTAACACTTTGCTCGCATTACATTCATGCAGCTCTGATTTTGGGATTACTTATGGTTCACTAAATCACGGTAATTTGTCTTAAATTCTCAATTTCCAATTTAACTGAGCTCCAGCGTCGTCAAGAGGCTGCTCTATATACCGTGTACTGTTGTGTCGACTGGAACGCAAACAACGATTTAATGTAACGCTGTGTGACCATGAACAGCGTGTACAGTCAGTTATATTCTTTTCAAGCAACTGTCAAACGAAACAAACGCTCAGTTTTATATTTTATTTGCATGGTTATGAATTGTTACAAGTTAGAATAAAGGTAATTATGGACAAAATGACTTAGTGCACGCTTTAATCTGAGTAAATTTTCTTTGTATAAGTGTAGTTTATTTTTGGAATCGAAAATGGCTTAAAGAGAAAAGTATATGAGTATAACTGAGTATTAGAGCTTCATATGTTTAAACTTGAAATTTGAAAATTGCAAACAAGTCGGTCAAATTTCTCAAGCACACTCATTGCGCCAACTTCTAAGTTTCACACTTTTTTATCGCGAAATCTGAATGCAAATGAACATCGTCTTTCTTTTTTTGGCGAAAAATTTGTCGAGTGACGAAGGGACAGCAAAAGCTTTTCAAGAGATGGAGATCGGACGAAACATTTTCTCATCTCGAGAGATTTATGGTTGTTCTTAAAAGAATATCCGCAACAAGTGGCAAAAACTCAGAAGACAACATCTCTGCGACTAAACTCCGGTAACTCTGAGCCTCGCTAGCAAGACGAATTTGCATACGAAAGGTGGAATTCATCACATGATTGAGGACCCAACAAAAACCGAAAACTTGACGCTCTGTTTGAGCGCAAGCTGTATTTGACCTAAGGCTGCGACGACCGAGATTTTAGAATCCGGCATCATTAGGGTAGTACGGGAATGAAGACTGCATCTTTAGGTGCAAAAAATGCAAGTATTGTCAAGCCAATATTAGCTATTAGTGAAATATATATAAATTCGTCGAAACAGAAGAAATGACAAGTTTGATGGATATATTTTTTACCCGTACAAACAAAGTGATGAAAAATTCGTGAATAGTGATGAATGGAAATTGAATTGGTTGCACGTGTGCATTTTGGCGTAACTAATGAAAACGATGTTGAAACGAATGAACAGGAAGGTCCAATTGGAATTTGAAGAGGACTGCAGCATCATTCTAGTTTATTGGATTAACGTTGGAACCTAAACCCGAAAGTGAATATGAAAAAACTTTAAAGTCTCGACTCTGATAAAAAGTTACACATTTATGGTATTTTTAAAAATTTAAAATTCAATTGATTTGATTGACTGAGAAGCCTTAATTAATTTACTCCGTAATCTGAATTAGGTTAGGTTAGGTTATTAAAACGACACCCAAAAATTTTTAAATAACTTTACTTCCTATATAACAGTTGTTCAGAATGCTGATTGTTAAATAACCTGTTACATATTTATTAATTATTGAGATATTCGGACAGCTCTCATCGCAAATTTAATTTGCAAAATCTAGCCTTTTTTGATTACTGATAATCAACAAAAATAATAATGATTATTACCAAAGTTGATTTCATTTCTAAATAAAATTGTCAGGAGCTCATCAAACATTTCTTCACTAGTGCAGTTCATCTCATTCAATATAAAGTGAACAGCCATTCATTTCCCGGCAAACCACGAATACTGAATCAAGCCCGACGGTTTAGAATTCCTTCGTTTCGGACCATAACCTCATCAATCCCTGCATTTCAAGCCCAAATCCCTCATCCAATTTCATTCTGCCGAGAACACTCTTACTAGCAGGCCAAGATTGCCACGCAAAAACGTTTATTTCCTGAACCCGCGCGCCCCGGCAGCATCGCTCATTAAGTTAAACCAGGCTTAGAGGAGATTACTCTGGACTTAGCGAGACGCATTAAGTCTGCCAGAGATCTTGCTCCGGATCACCTGTGTGAACTCCGGCCAAAGTTACTACGAGCCAAAGATGCTCTGGCGAATGCCGCGGCTTCAACCCATACAGCAGATGATCGTGGACTTAGAGTCTTGTGGAGTCTTGAGGACTGTTGATAGAGGACTTTTAGAGCGTTGTAGGATGTTGAGGACTTGTAGAACGTTGTGGGATGTTGTGGACTGTTGATAGAGGACTTCTAGAGTCTTGTGGGATGTTGAGGACTGTTGATATAGGACTTGTGGAGCGTTGTGGGATGTTGAGGACTGTTGATAGAGGACTTGTAGAGCGTTGTAGGATGTTGAGGACTTGTAGAGCGTTGTGGGGTGTTGAGGACTGTTAATAGAGGACTTTTAGAGCGTTGTGGGATGTTAAGACTGTTGATAGAGGACTTTGGATCGTTGTGGGATGTTGAGGACTGTTGATAGAGGACTTTGGAGCGTTGTAGGATGTTGAGGACTTGTAGAGCGTTGTGGGATGCTGAGGACTGTTGATAGAGGACTTGTGGAGCGTTGTGGGATGTTGAGGACTGTTGATCGTGGACTTTGGAGTCTTGTGTAGTGTTGAGGACTGTTGATAGAGGACTTGTGGTGCATTGTGGGATGTTAAGGACTGTTGATAGAGGACTTGTGGAGCGTTGTGGGATGCTGAGGACTGTTGATAGAGGACTTATTATGGAGTATTGTGACCCTCTATACATGGTGAGGCACACGTAGATTGTTGTGGACTGTTGATGAAGATAATTTTCTTCACGCGGTAATCTTTCTAATTATTATAAATCTCGAGTTTTGTTCTGGCACTTTGTGACCAATTCATCGTTTTAAAAAAAATTACTAATAACCTCAAATGAATTAATTATATTGAAAATATAAGATAAAGTAAATAATTTGTCAGATTCTCATTTTTATATAATCCAAGATGATCACTCTACTAAAATTTCTGCAGTTTTCTTAAACACACGATCGTAGTGACAAATTAAATTGAATATTTTTAATAAATTATTAATTCTCATTGTTCAAGTAATGGGTCTGCGAAACAATACGACCAAAACTATCAGAGCAACAGACAATACAGCACAAAAAATCACCCTTTTCGTGTGGGAAAAAGATTCTGTGAAGATTTTCCCTTCATAATTCACTTCTCATTATTCATATATTTGTGTTGAGAAACAATACAACCAAACTATCAGAGCAACGAAAACACAGCACAAAAAAATTACCCTTTTCGCGTGGAAAAAAAATTCTGCGAAGATTTTCCCTTCATAATTCACTTCTCATTATTCATATATTTGTGTTGAGAAACAATACAACCAAACTATCAGAGCAACGAAAACACAGCACAAAAAATTACCCTTTTCGTGTGGAAACAGTTTTCATTTTGTAAAGGTTTTCCCGAGTTTCGTGAAAGAAGTTCTTCGCTATCAGCAAACGCGTCCGCCGAACTCGATACGTCGATGAGACTCCGAATGTCAGCCTGCGAGCCAGCGCCGTGTTCTGTTCTGTAGCTTCTTTGGTCTCGTATTCGTGCGAGTCAAATTTCGATACAACTATCACAGGACTAAATAAAAGACAAAGTATTTAGTACACCAATCAAAAGACAAAGTATTTAGTACAGCAATTGAAAGACGAAGTATTTAGTACAGCAATTGACAGACAAAGTATTTAGTACAGCAATTGAAAGACAAAGTATTTAGTACAGCAATTGAAAGACAAAGTATTTAGTACAGCAATTAAAAGACAAAGTATTTAGTACAGCAATCAAATAGACAAAAAAACTAACATATTTTATAAAGAGAATATTTCGCCATAGTAATCAGATTAGGATGAAAAATTGAAGAATTTTTTATTTACTTGAATGAATGTTTCGGAAATTAAATATTCTTCTCAATATTAATAACAGATTGAAATTATTATCAGATGAATATTGAATGGGAGCATTTGAAACTGCATAAGGAAGTATATGAAACTTTCGAATAAATAACTTAGGATGAATAACAGATAACACAGGGTGAGAACAATTATAAAACAATACCTATTTGAAGCTCACAGGCCTTGCTATTACGCATCCCATCTACACATGTGCGTCTAATGAATAAACATATTTTAGTCTCATTATGGCCATTGATTCGGAGCTTCTGACGTCATTTTCCCAGCCGTTAATTTTTGTCCAATGCCCCTTCAAAAGCTGTCGGTCCACATCCAGTATACATTGATAGCTTTTTTTTGTGACCGAATCACGAATAAAATATTTCAATATTGCAAAATTATGAATAATATGTTTCAATTTTTCAAATTATAGAGATGCCTGTTCAGTCTTTCTACGGCAGCAATAGTGTAGTGTAAAACCAGAAATTTATTATGCTGTTATTGAGGAAAATTAATACAATAAGCATTCCCTAAAAAAATTTAGAGTCGCCCCAGCTTCTGGTAATCCAAATCAGAAGCTGCACCGACTGTAAATTTTCACTGGGATATTGGATTGTGACTGTTCAGCAAATACAATTCACATCCATTGCGATTGGCTCTAACTATAATTACCAGGTCAGGAAATAAATGGATCTCATGAAAGAAGACGTCAATGTCAGTTAACTACGTTGCACTACAGTGGGCAGTAAATACTCTGAATTGCCGTGCAGTGGTGGCAGCAATTTAAGTAATAATCCAATTACAAAGTCCAGATAAGTTTTGATTGAAGTTACCCCGGATTGAATGATTTACCCTATGGGCAACTGACAGACCAACCTTTGACTGCTCGTGGCAAATTAGTCTTCGATCTTTCCAGATTTAATATCGACCCTTAGGTACGCACGCATGGTCAACACATTGATAAAGATGAACAGAATTTTAAACTAGGTGTACTATATATAGTGCTAGGAACAAATGCTTCTTCTAGCTGCAAGTGATTAGTTTGCGATTATACCATGTAGGCCTATTGCTTAGTTCAAACATCAGTAAGAACCCCTCCACTAAACAAATTAAATTCGAATTGATTTAACAAATCAGATCAGAACAAATCAATCATATTCGGAGTGAAAGCTCATCAAGCTACTCATGAAATTCCTACCTCAGTTTGGAAAATAGATTTTACAAGGAATTGTTGCGGTGAAGGTTTCGGGAGGCACCGCCGCATTGGAAGCTCGCATTTTACGGGCCTAACTCCTCGTGGAAGTCACAAGAGTGGCTCCAGGTCGCCAACTTCAGCGCTTTGGCCTTTGATCTGCAAACTCGGTAATGGCTGGCACAACAGCACCAACAATAGATGCCAGAGCACCAACAATAGATGCCGACAACTTTCTTGAATGTACGGATCGATGCGCCCGTTGCCGCCGCTGTCCTTGCCTGAACCGCAATCATTTTAGGTTGAGTTTCACTCACTCGATCTCCAATAGATTTGCGAGAAGTAACGACCTTGTTCCAATTGCTGGCTCTGCAATCGCCGTTGATTGTCATCTGTGTGCTTACGTTAGTCGACGGCTGGGGCCTCCAATTGGACGCACCATTAATGTTGTTGACTAGTTTCTTATTGGTCGCCTATACTAAGGTGCCATAAATTCTGTTGGATTTTCAGCGTCGTTTATTATTTCTGAATTGCAGCTATTACTTTTCCATTTTTATATTTCCCGTCATTTCTCGTGAGTCGCTTTGTGGTTGTTTTATTCACTTATTTTGATCCGTTTTACTTCTCTGATATTTTATTCGCAAAATAAGTTTTCACGTACAAAATATTTTCACTATTTCCTGGAAAACCGCTTCTGCCAAATTTTACATCTACTTATTAATAAATGTTTCAGATGCAGTATACTAATTAAAAATTGCTAACTTGATCTTAAGAACCATGAAAATAATCGGGATAAATACAGATTCTACGACACATTAATCTTTCGAAATTGCATGAGCCACCCTTTAAAAGACAGTGTGTACTCATGAGCCTTGGCCTTTTAAGACAAACTCATGCGACCCACTCTACAAGACAGTGTGTACCCAGGCACTTCAATTAAGAGTCACTCCCAAAAGCTTTCGTCTTCAAAGACTCCTTAGAGGACCAGCAGGACCTCCAAGAATCCCTCTGGGTCTAGCTTAGCTCTGGAAGAATCCTTGCGGCCACCTTAAGATTATCCAATACTCACATGCTTGGCTAGGCCCTCTGCACTCTGCAGCTCCCTCGTGTCCCAACGGTTGCTAGTAGGTGACGTTAAAAAATTGCAGGAGCGGGTGCCGGCACTTGACAAGAACGGGTGTCACTACAAGGCGTCCTCGCTTGCTCGTTTGTTTTGTCACTGATAAGAGGGAATAAGCGGAGAAAAAATTCACGTCTAACTCCCTCTCAGTTTCTTGGAATGCCGGTGCAACCCTCGCTATTTATGGCCCTTAGAATTGAAAGGGACGCTTGAAAAACTGCATCGCTTATTGAACTCATTTAAAACTCGGGGGCTGGAAGAGCCGTGTGCGTCGAGGGAAGCTTCTGTAGCCACTGCAAAGATTAGTTCTAATGTAAAAATTACTAGAATAGCCTTCACAATAACATGTTTAATTCAAAGGGAATTACTTTTATTAATACACAACACAATAAACTGTAAATGCCGGATTCGTTAATCTTAATTTTGAAAAATATTTTGGAACGTGGATCGTGATTTTATCACGTAGAAGCTGCTCTTAATTTAGTAACATCTTCACCCGTTTTTTGCTAAGCAATAGGTTTTAATTTCCATTATCGATAACCTATATCTCACCATCGACACAGAGTTCACTATTATATAACAAATGAAATATCTTTATCTGAGAGGCTCTTCACGACGTTGATAACCATTTTAGACAACGTACCTCCTAATTTCTAATTTGTCATACGTTTAATTTAATACGATTATTTGATAAATCTATTGAAATTACCTCATTGCATGATTGATTTTTTCATGAATTGATCTTCACAATCAAATAGTTTTAATTTATAAATTGTAATTATTTATAATACCAAATGTGAATAGATTGCGAAAAAGGTTAGTTGGGTATTAATTAAATTCTACTGCATCATCAATTCAACTTTATTAATTTATGTTCATAATGACTGATGTTATTCCATTTCATTACTGTTTTTTTATTCATAGGAAAATATTGAAGATCAACGCTTGCATCCTCCTGGTATCTACAGACAGGAAATAAATAACACCCACTGACCACGTTGTTTAAGAACACTTCTCCCTTTTGCGTATAAAGGCACCAGAACAATTTATTTGATTCACACTCCGTCTTATAAATACGTTATAGAATGCATAGCTGAAGCCGGGGCAGTAACCCGGCGTTCGAGCATTTATTTTCTTTCGAAAATAAGGTTAATATAAATAAGAATGTTCGTAATGTTCAGGAAGTAATATTCGTAATGTTCGTAGTGTCTTTGCTCACTGTAAACGATCTCAGGAAGAAATAGAAATTTTATACGCATAGGAAATAACAAACAAACATCTCAGAATTAATGGCATGAAGCTACATTACACGATACTAAGAAACTCTTCTACGGCTCAATTTTCAGAGCCAAAAGGATGCCTAGAAACATCAAGATTTTCGAAACTATTCTGTGCAAATCCATTGAAGAGCGTGGCTTTTGAATCGCCTTCTGCTTCGTTGCAACGGCGCTTGTTAGGACAGCGGCCGCCGAATAATGACAAGAGTTTCCAAATCTCTAAAATGAATAAAATACTCGTATCCAGTCGCAAACCACATTTTCCTGTTACAAAAAATGAATAATAGAATAGGCTGAACGTCAATACTTGTATTCAATCACAAAACCACATTTCCAAACATAAAATATGAATATTATAGGAGGATGGATGGCAGGCCCTTGTATTCATGAAGAAAAACACAACATTTTCCCGTCATCAAAACTGAATAACTAAAAAAACTGGTTGGTGGTGCTGATATTCAGCTTCAGCACAACATTTTCCCGGTATAAATTATTAATAATTTAAGTGATTGAACAACGACGCTCGTATTCAGTCACACCACCTAATTTTTTAGAAACAAATCAACATTATAAATTGGATTGTTTGAACACCGACGTTCTTTTCCAGCCCTTTCATACAATCAATCAGTACAATATGAAGGCTGGGATGATGGTGCTATCATTCAGATACAATTCAACGTCTTCGTGTTGAACGCACTTTATCGAACAACGTCGTACGGGCAACGTCGTTTCAAAGTCAGCCGCAGCATAACAATTGCGGGTAGAAGGAATTTAAAAGCAAAGAAAAAGCCAAGAAAATTCACCATATCGATATTGAAAACGTTTTCAATATCGATATGGTGAATTTTCTTGGCGTTTTCTTTGCTTTTAAATTCCTTGTGAACTTGCGATATAAGCAGACTAATAATATAAATTGCGGGTAGTTGTCGTGTAGCAAGTTAAACCTCAGCGTTTAGAGTTGGAATTTGAGTGAGAACAGAATGTCTTTTCTTACAACAAGTCCATCACCTCGAACTGCAAGGGTCAGAAACGCAGCGACGAGTCTGGCGTAAGCTCGATAATAAAAACTTTGCTTTCTTAGAGATAGAAACCTGGTGATATAAATCGATGAGGCAGACGTTTGAGAATAGCAACGTCAAATTTCATGACATTTTATCATCATCAGAATCCTAGCGATTGTTAAAACGTATAAATTTATTGCCAAAACGTATAAATTCATCTCTATGAAGAACAAATAAGTAGTAAAGTCCAGGAACGGCAGCTGAGATATTTAACACGAAGTGAAACGTTACCTATCACGCTTCATCGTCTCCTCTGAACAATGGAATCACAATTCACCAACCATTCTCTGCCCTATCCCAAATATTTTCCAGCTTATTGGAAGCCATTACTGATAAGCTGGCGATCAAACCCAAGTTTTGAAATGCTTACAGAAACGATTTCACAATACCCTTTTTCTAATATTTTTACATAGGATATAAAATCTCGAAATCTCCATGAATCGTCGGTCTTACATCAGCAGCTTTGAATTTATTTTGCTGGATGGCCCGATGAGAATAATCTTGGGTTCCTGCAGCTCGATGACGCATTCTTTGTTTGTTCAGGGGCCTGACGATGATTGATGCCTCGATTTTTATTGATGACGCGCCCTGTTCATCTTCAGAACAAACAAGTCCGTAGAGCAAATTGTTTCTGTGTGATGGGCTGATCTGCAGACAACGATTGTTTTCCGGGGCATGTGCTAGGCTTGGCCATTGCTTCAGACCGTTGCTGCAAATCGTTCCACTCAGTATTGTGATTTTATCGTCCTCCAAAAAATGTCGATGCAATTCGTCGGGCTTTTATGAAATGTGGTATAAATGTGATGGAACCTAAAAAATATGTATTATTATGCTGGAATTTTTTCTAAATAGACAGGGTCATATAGTACTTTGCATATTCATATTTAATGACAACAAATTATTCGAGCAATTGCATTAGATTGCACTGATAGGGACCAATTATAATTCACTGTGATAATAGCTTAACAATATTCGTGTTTCCCACGAACAAAATAAAAACTCAATTTTAATCATTTGAATTTGGAAAAGATCATCATTGGACAAGCGTGAATGGCGGTAAGAAAATAATTAACATTTTTAAAAGTTTCGGACTTGACGGAGACGAATTATGCACTAATGTCGCAAATAATATTCAGCTATCATACAATTTATTTTCTACTGCGAGTATTTTTAGCGCATTTTCTCGTTTATGGGGAAAAGACGCTATCGTGCTCGTCATGTCCGTCTGTCCGTCCGTCTGTCCATGACTTCAAGTTTTCGTCGACGATAAAATGCGCTCTTTGTCACTCACTGCAGTGAGTACATAGTTATATTTTTTCGATAGCACATGCAGACACAAACAATGGGTGTCAAAAGGTTCTAACTCCAAAATAATATACATTCTAAAGAGAAAGAATAAAGGCGCGTTAATGGGACGCAGAAATGCATGGCAGGCAACTTAATTTGATGAACGACATCGATCGTAGGCCGCGCTGGCCCTGCCATCCAATATTTGTAGTTCATAAATGAGTTTGTGAAGCAATCGTCAGGGCTGGGAAGGATCCATAATACAGACCTGCTGACCCTGGCCTATACTTTCAAAAAGAGTTAAGAGATCGTAAGTTCATCAGCCAATCATTGACGGCCTGTCAAGCCAAATCCACCAATCATAGACAAGAAAATAGAGCGTAAGTACTTACGTTAACGTAAGTAAGTACTTACGTAACTCAGCAAGTTTTGAAAGTAATGGCCCCCTGTCATGCTGTGAGGACTGATTGTCATTATAAAAGGATACCAAGTGGAAGTCTCCGCTTTATATTGAGGACGTTTAACTTGCTGTTATATCATTAAGGTGAAATTTATGTAATTAATTAGATAATGATGATTTAGATTTATTAAAAATTAATTTTTCTGGCTAATCGATGAATCGATCAGCAGCAAATGTGCGTTAAGGGAGTGCGTTTGTGTAAGGTGTATTTCTTACTTAGTTTGTTAATGTTTATTTCACTTGAATTGGTATGCTGACCAATTAGAATGTAAATAAAAGATATTCCAAGGCTTAATTATAAGGCTATACTCATATTTGTACACTTGTGTAATTCCAAATTATTTCTATAAGTGGATGCGCTATCACAATTTTATAGAAGTAAATAAAATTTTTCGATGTTCCCGTCGGAAATTCTTCATTATTTATTCACCTATTCATTGTTCCACAAAAAATTGCCCATTACTCACGTATTCAATATTATAGATAAAAGTTTCATATTATTAATGCATTTCATGTTACTGCAGAATGAAGCACAGTATTCGCTTATTCTATGTTATCGTAGAAATTGAACTTTATTCACATATTATACGTTACCGTAGAACATGGCACGTTCTCCACTCATTTCATGTTCCAATAATTGATAATTACTCCTTAAATCACGAATGAAATGTCACATTATTTACGAATTCCACTTTCCCGTAGAAAATTCTACTTTATTCGCTTATATGACATGTACATATCTGTAGAAAATAATACTTTATTTACGAATTTCAGGTCTCCATGAAATAGACACACGTCGTTGTCGCTGCAATGCAAGGGCCTTCGACCTCGTCCTTAAACTTTCAAAAAAAGTTAAGAGACCGTAAGTACAATCAGCCAATCATTGACGGCCTTTCAAGCAAAATCCACCAATCATAGACAAGAAAATAGAGTGTAAGTACTTACGTTCACTTAGCGAGTTTTGAAAGTATGACCCCAGGCCCTTAAACTTGATCGCCATCAGGAGATCAATTTCTGAAACCCTGCGCCCCATTTACGGGTGAAGTATTATAATAAGTTTGCATACCGCCAGCCCGTCCTGGGGCCATACTTTCAAAACTGGCTAAGTGAACGTAAGTACTTACGCTCTATTTTATTGTCTATGATTGGGGGATTTTGCTTGAAAGGCCGTCAATAATTGGCTGATGAACTTACTATTTCTTAACTTTTTTTGAAAGTATGGACCCAGGAGATCAATTTCTGAAACCCTGCGCCCCATTTACGGGTGAAGTATTATAATAAGTTTGCATACCGCCAGCCCTTCCTGGACACTAAACTTGACGGAGGAGGCAAGAAAATTCCGTAAAAATTCTTCGAGATACACGGGAAAATAACGAGCAGTTCTTGAAGCTGCAGAAAAAATGACTTCGGCGGTCTAAAATGTTTTGTGGAAATAAGTAACTATAGCTGGAGTGGTACAAAATTCTCTCAAAAGCAGCGTCTTATATACCTGAGCTTGCAATGCTTCAAATAGTGGAGCAGCATTACGTGTGCATGTGGAATTTGATAACAAATTTAAAATATTAATGACTGAGAAGCAAAATGGGTTTCGTAAAATTTAAAAAAATTAAACTAACGAATCACAACAAATAACAAACAATAGTTTTAAAATCGCTTTCTGGATTAATAATAATAAACTATTTTCAGCTGAGCTGTATTGCCAGGCGACTTCTAGTGTGATATTTCACGAAATATGTGGAAAAATGAATGCAGGACATACGTACGTAGGAGGCTTTATTTTCCAACTGTCCAGTTAAGAACTTCGATTATTCATAGAGCCATTGTTATTATTAGACATCAGTTCAGGGAGGAAGAGCAGACAAAATGAGTGCATCCTAGGAAGTTTCCTGCAAACTTGTATATGAATAATTCAGCACATATAGAGATAAAATGGGGCGCTATCTGGAAACCGGTTATATGTAATGAATGCAGCTTCAGCTGATTCACTTCTGTTCAGGACTGAATAAAAATGTAATATTGATTCATGGATGCACGAACAAATCTATTATTCGGTCAATGAACTTTCAATGAACTGAGAAATTTTCGAAAAACTACTTCTGACGCAATGAAATGACTTTCAGAAAAATTGAGCTTTAACCACACTTTTAATAATAAAAAAATTTCTAAGACTGCAGATAATCTACAGTAAATTGCATAAATATGTAATGAAGTATTCATGTAGAACAAGATTTGCTAACTAGAGACCTTATTTCTGCATAATAAAGGCCAAGTTTAACGAATAATAATTGTTTTTAAGAGAAAACTACCGACTGTAATTCACAAGAATAAATATTTGAGGAAAAAAATTATCCTAAAACGCCACCGCATTGCGAATATCATTTTTTGAATTTTACAATTTTAACTACAAGTTTATTTGATTTACAAGTTTTATTTAAGTTCATTTTTATTTATTTACAAGTTTATTTAATTTACCCAACTTTATAATAATAATTCATGCTAATTTGACTTTAGGTCTCTAAGAATATCTGCAGCTCCTGCGTAGTTTTTCGTTCTTTTGCGTTCAATACAAGCTGCCTTGCTGATGACTGCAGAAAGGTCCAATTTGCCTGCAGTCCTGGGCCCATACTTTCAAAACTCGCTAAGTGAACGTAAGTACTTACGCTCTATTTTCTTGTCTATGATTGGTGGATTTTGCTTGAAAGGCCGTCAATAATTGGCTGATGAACTTACGATCTCTTAACTTTTTTTGAAAGTATAGTGAACGTAAGTACTTACGCTTTATTTTCTTGTCTATGATTGGTGGATTTTGCTTGAAAGGCCGTCAATAATTGGCTGATGAACTTACGATCTCTTAACTTTTTTTGAAAGTATGGGACCTGATTGATACCCGAATTTCCATGTGGCGGCTCCAAAAGGCAAACGTAGGCAGGAAAGATCTCTGAAACTCTTCGACTGAACTGTATGGGTGAACCGCCACAAAATGTTAAAAAAATTCTTAAATATTTGTCGTTCCGATGCAAACTTCACATAAGTATATTACTTAAATGGCCGTGGATTAGGCCGTGGTTTTTTGTTTAATTTTGTTCTGCTAGCCCGAAATTAAAAAAGAAACGCTCCAATAATATGAATAATCATTTGTTATAAATTTCCAGCAAACCTATTATTACGCGTATTATTAAGGGCATTCGGCACATAGAAATAAAATGGGGCGTACTGGAAACTGGCGACATTTCATCAATACAGCTTCTGATGATTCACTTCTGTGCAGGACTGAATGAAAATTTAATAAAAAAAAGATCCGGTCAAATGACACGATTTTAGATCTTCTGTGAACAAGGCACGAAAAGGAAAAGAGTCGGCGACAGGCCACATCAGGCCTACACTTCAGCGCCGAGATCACTATGTTATGTTATTACATCAAGTTCATTCGAAATTTTCTGACTGCGTTTTCTTTTAATATAGTCAGGGCATTAATATTATAAAAAATGAACTGTGCTCCAGAAAATAATTATTATATTGACGGGAGCCTTCGCTAAGTATAAAAATCAACTTGCCCCAATAAAAAGATGACCCGCACTTTTCTGTCCAAGAGTGGGCCATTTTAACATAACATAACATAACATAACATAACATAACATAACATAACATAACATAACATAACATAACATAACATAACATAACATAACATAACATAAAATAACATAACATAACATAACATAACATAACATAACATAACATAACATAGTAGAGTCGCCGATTCGGCCTGTCACCGATTCTTGTACTTTCCGTGACTTGTCCCGAGGGGTACTAAAAAAAAGTCTTTTGACCGGAGTTTTTCACGACTGACGATAGTTTGAAGTAGCTACTCGACATCCACCGGGTTAGATATGGTGCTAGGCATTTCAAATCTGAACATATATTTTTCCATAGCTACATCTAGTCTGTTCTTGAACGCGTTCATACTTGGAGCGTCAACGATGTAATCGGGGAGGCTGTTCCACATGTCTGTGACATCCTGAGCAAGTTTGACACGACAAAACACGTATATGTGCAACTTGTTAAATATTATTTGTTCAATATGACCATAACCCCCTTCTCTGATCCCGCTGTTCTTAACCACGCGCCACATTGCTGATTTTGACCAGAATCGGTTTGACTAGATTGGATCGCATCCATAACTTCAATTTAGTACTTTCAACTCTAACCACGGAGTCAATGACCTCTTCCACCCGCTGTCTAACCCATTAACACAATTTACCATTTAATGACAAAAAATAGTCGTGGTCGCGAAACCATATTGAAGTTTAGTCCATCGAACTCTGCTTGAAGCCGTCCACTAAGTACAGGGTGACAGAATCTATTTCTATTGACTAGAATTTATCACCGAATTAATATATACGTTAAAAAGCTCGTACTTCGCTTCCAGTGTTGAGTCACAGAAAAAAAGTTTCAACTGGTTTCGAACTCAACGATTTGATGCAACAAATTCTGCACCAGGTTTCCATAAAATCGTCCATTTAATGAAATCAACTGAGTTTTGCATATTTAAGATAATTAGGAGGGTGTTAAATTTTCACAGTGACTCTTAATCGTTACGATGAGTGTCTTAAAATCTGATGATTTTTCATCTAATTTTCAGACGTTTTTTAGCTGTTTTATACATATGCGACAAAAAAAAATCATATTTGAGATCTATCTAAACAAGAATTTATCAAATGAATTCTTGTTAGTATGTTAGTATGTACCAGAATTTATTAAGCATTTATGGACAGTTTTTATTGCAGGTTCTGAAGAAGCTACTATATAGCTTGCACCTCAAGTTCACGGTCATTTACAATGACATAGGATTTATTTTCTTCTCACTGCGTCTTAACCAAATACGTAGCCCAGGCCTGCGTGCCTCAGCGGCTAAGAAGGCGCTGGTTGATCTGTTTTTGTATAAGGTTGTTTTGTACTTGCCGCTTCAGTTCTGTCCAGATTTATTTATACCCACTGACCGATTACGTAATATTCATGATGATATCTTTTTCGAACCTTCAAAATTGAGGAGCAGAAGAAAAACAATGCAATTTGGGAATGTATTCATCCGCAATGACGTACTTTTAAATTTTTTAAAGACAGTTTTCATTGTATACGAGGTAGATGTATTTTTTTGCTTCATTCTTCGAGCACGAAAGATTATTTTATGCCGTGCGCTCATCAACAAAACGCACTCGAAGTTCGCAACTGAATCTCCCATCACAAATGATTTCAATCGTTGGAAATTATATTAAAGAAAATCTAAGGCAATGAAGATCTTTCCTTCTGGCCATTTATTATAAACACATGAAAATTAAATGAATGATTTGATAGAGTGGACTCATTTCAACCTTTAACTCAGAAATATTCGCTCATATCAGGGAGTTCGGGAGTTGGAAGCATAAAGTAAAAAGAGTAAAACAGGACGGGACAAATCCCGCTTTTCTTTCGGTAAGACCATGCCGTGTTCACTCACTTGAGAAACCCCAAGTACCAGCATACTCACTGTAAAAACGCTTTCCGTTTTTGAGTTTGGGTTGCCGTAAGTCCGCGTTCAGGTTTTAGGATAACCACGGTTTCAACAACAAATTTCCTTTTTATTGAATGAAAAATTGTATCTGTAAGAACAAACATAAATATATTAACCCTATATACTTCAAAGTATGCTTATAATATTCAGATATAACAAATGATCATCAAAACTATAAATAAGTTATATAAAGGCATAAATCAACGCACCGAAATATTGTGGGCAGTTTTGACGCGGGCTACGAACAACTGATCTGACAAGAAACTATTTGATACGTCGTTGACTAGGTTTTACACTCTAAAGGTCTGATGAACAAGTAAATCGTAGGAGCGCATAAAAAATATACTATTAAAAACTAAGCTAACAAAAGGTTCGCTAAAAATATTTACACTCACCCTAAATAATTAAGCTACAATCTGCAGTTAATAGATGTTGCACTTCAGAGTTAATTGAATATTTTTCCATCAAGACCAACGAGAGATAACCTCAATTTTTTTACATAAGAAAATTCAATTTTGTAATAAAGCATTTGTTATTAAAGATATTTACATTGAAATTATTGGAAATTGGAAACCTACAGGAACATTTTAGGAGAAAAATTTGCCTGATATAATCAATATGGATGAAAAAATCTCCAATATCAGCGAAAAGCAGACCACCATTCGATCGTTACTTGCCTTCATTGCCTTGCATCTGGCGATATTATTTTATGCGTGTTCTTATTCGGTTACAATTCAGTTAGTAAACATTTCAGTTATTAAGTAGTACGGAAATTAAGTACGAAAATCCAAAATCAAAAGAAATAAATTCTACATTTTCAGCAATGAAAAAAAAAAACGAAGGATTGCGAGCACTCAATTTCATGAATAAATTTCCTATGCTGCAATATGGATATATACAACATAACGTTAGTGAAATTACATAACAGATATCGGTTCATTAACTAAGGTTATTATTGGGATAAGACACGTTGCTTCGAAACTGTGTTATTAAGATATTAACTATCTAATCCTGACCCAGCGAGTTACTGAAAGGCTGTTATCCAGCTCAGTCAGAGCCTGAAGCAGCGCGATAAGCGGCGTATCGCTCCGTGGAGTTAAGACGCTCCGAGGCCTTTTGTTTGGAGCTGCTAGGCAATCTACGGAGCGGTGATGTGCAAGACTGCGGCTTTGATGCCAGCTTTGGAAGTGCCATGACTTGGGTATAGCTCTATAGAGCTGCTAATTATGCACTGAAAATAAGTTAATTAGTTATCAATTAAAGTCATTATTTCGTTCATTGCGCAGACTCACCATTACCTTATTTCCTGATGCTGACGGTGTCACTGTAATATTATAATGAACATGGCCGGTTCCAACTGACAGTCTAAAAGTTGTTTACATAGTTAATTAAATTTAAATATTCTGCATGGTGATAGGTGTAATGAGCGCAGGAAATTTGACTAGCTTTTAATCTTCAATATTATAAAAACCTTATATAATTATATTTATTGCAGGCGGGCGTCAGATAGTACAATAAAACAAGACGCAGACATATCAATGATAATAATGAACTTAAAAAGTACCAGCGTGGATGGCAATCTCTTGCCAGATCACGGTTTGATGTTTCTTGCAGATTTCATTCCTTCTTAGTCAAAATTTGTAGACGTTTACGACCGTAGAACAGTGTTACTGCAATATAGGATCCTTGCAGTAAATTTGAAATAAATTTCACCAAGTTGGAAGTCTGATTAGGACAACAACTTTACATTAATCTGCTTTTTCGTCGGAGACTTCTCTGGAAATTTTATAATCGAAGTTCGATTTCATATCAACGGTTTCTAGTCATGCATTTGGTGTTAATTGCTGCTGAAATGAGTAACATAAAATCCGTCACGAGCATCATGGAGACTTTGAATATATAATTTCTTAAAAAAATTATGGTTATTTTAACCCATAATAGAAAAAAAATCTGATAATTCCGAACAAATAATCCACGGAGAATATCCTCCAGCATATTATCCTTAAAGAGCATCCTCTAGCTTCGAGCAACTTATTCACGATTGACGGACATCCTATAGTATACTATTACATACAGTAATCGACGAAGAAGAGCGGAGCATCATAGAAAAATAACTTCATACTTTTTAAACACAATTTGATTGAATATTTTTTAATTTCGATCCATTAAAAAATAATTGTACTGGATTAAAAGTAACACCGTAAACCCAGGTAATTGGAAAGACAGTGTTTATAATTGATATATTTACTTATAAGCAAATTTTTGCTAGCAATTCTTGTAAAAAATTTTGATAAATGAGAAAAATCTGAGAAAATGAAACCACATGAAAAAATAATCATAGGGTTAAAAAAAATACTCTCGTAATTGCAGGTTTTTGTCTTTAAATAGGAAACAAAACAAATTATCGGTAAATTGGATCTAAAAAAGCCGGAATAAAATAAATAATTCGAATAAGGATGATATCTCGAGCGCAACTGAGGTGTCCGTAAACACTTTCCCGGAAAAAAAGCAACACGTTACAAGCTAAAAATTAGGAAGTGTAAAGGATTTGGCTTAAAGAAGACAAAATAGCGGATATGTCGATAATTAGGAAAGGCTTGACATGAGCTAACTACTAACTATACTTGGGACAGGAGATCGAGGTAGCCGATAGGCCCCAGCTTTACCTCAAGAGGACCTTCTTCCCGAGATAGGTCGAACTCACTGACTTGTATTCAGGTGTTGTTATAAAGGGTTCACTCTATTAAATTAAAGGGGCGTAGTCTATAATCATTAAACGGGCGTAGTTTTAATCATATTGTGACATGTAACGCTGACTTGAATAAAAACTCGTTTCAAGTTATTACAGTAAGATTAGGAGCAGCAATTTATAGCGGCAATAACCGCAAGAGGTAGGCGACAGATGGAATGGATCTGGCGGACGTTCAGAACGAGAGAAGCGGAACCGATGATTACACTCTTCAGAGCCCTTGTAATACCTATCCTTGAATACTACTGCCAGCTTTGGGCCACGTTCACACTCGGCGCAGTGCGGCAACTGGAAGAGGTCCAACGAACCTTCCCTTCCAGGATCAGAGAGATGGAGTAGTTGAACTACAGTACAGGAGAGGTTGTAGCGACTGAGTCTGTACTCACTGCAGATTAGACGGGAGAGGTATGTCATTCCGTACACATAGAAAATGATAACCGGAATGGCACCAAACTTCGAAAGCGAGACCTTCAGCATTGTGACATACCATAACGAAAGAAGGGGGGAAACTGTGCAGGATCCCCCCACTGCGTTACAGATCTGCCGCCATATTTCAATCCCTGCTGGAAAGATCCCTTTCCTTGGCAGGGCCGCGGCTGCTTAACGTCCTACAAAAGGATCTAAGAGAGGGAGAGATCACCTTGGAGACCTTCAGGAGACGATTGGACTTGTTCCTGGGCACAATCCCTGATCGACCTCCCCTGCACCACTACCAACGGCGAGAAGCAAGCAACAGCATCGTGCATCAGCTGGCCCAAATGAGGGCGGATGCGCGATAGTCAGAAGCGGCGATCAATCGTGGCCTGGGACTGCTACACGTCCGATCCAAATACTAAGGATAAGGCACTGTAGAGGCACGCTGAACGAGGTAGATTATTTGAAGAGGTAGCACTGTTGGAAGGAGGACTTGTAGAGCTTTGCCATGTACACGGGGCTGTAGTTGTATATCAAGTACGACTCCAGCTCGGCTTCAGAGTTGAAACTGTTGTTGTTACTTCGAGCTGCAAAGTTAAATATCAGTGTCATAATTTTTTGAGATACTTGTTTCAAAAAAATTTTGCCAATTTCACAAAACCGAGTTTCATAATATACATAACTGTGCACACCGAATTTCTTTCACTACGAATTGCTTTACTATCTTGTGGTACACATTTACATGCATCCAAAACATGGACATTGGTGTAATTCAGCTGAAGCCTTCCTTCCCTTTGCGCAAGTTTAGTGGAAGATCAGATTTTTTTATTCGCTCTATAATTAAACCCTAAAAAATACTATCCCTTAGAATACTCTCTGAAATCTAGAAGTAGAGATTACTTCTTGGAAATTTTTCATGCCACGAACCCTTCCGGCCTACTAGCTTCACTGGATGTCACTAGTTTGTTCACTGATGTACAGACCGAAGAAACATTAGAAATTTCTGTGAAGAATATGTATTCACAGGAAGCCCTGCCAGCCCCACCTATACAAAAAAATTCCTAATTGACCTTCTTCTTCTCTGTACTTCAGAAAGTAATTCATTTAATTATTTTCTGGCGGATTTTTTCCACAAGACTAACGTACACGATAAATATTTTTCTGTTTTATTTTCAGACTCTATTTTTGCGATAGATGACTCATATAGGTGCCAAATTATCGTCACAAAAATTTCAATGAGAAAGAAGTACATTGCACTATTGCCTTAATGTGAGTTCGCATCAGTTTATCTATCTCAAGGCTACATTCAGTCATCATGCATTACAGCGCGACTAGTGTAGCAGATCAGTAGCCCCCTTCAGTTGTCAGATAGAACTCATCTTAAAACTAATTCAAAGAGCCTCGATCTAAGTTTCCTCAAAAAAAAAAATAAAAACTTTTTGTCAATTATCCTTTGAAATATTGCAAAACAAATTACCTTCTTGTACGAAGACTTTGGACACGTGGCGCTCCAGATCAACAGCGACAGGGGAGTGAGGTATCTTAGCATCGCTTCTCCACTCGTAGGAATTCTTCTCGGGATGCCACTGAGTGCCGTAGATAGGATACGTCTTATGCTCTATCGTGGACACGTACGGCAGTGAGTTGTCGTCGGTGTTCAACGACGAGACGTAATACGAGTCGTTGACGTCGAGCTTCCGGAACGTCTGCGGGAAAAAATCCAGGTTATTGGAAGTAAATCCATTGGGTGCATGGATTGACTCCTTCAGAACGTTAGTAACAGAAAAATAAAGGCAAACGTCAGAGCAAAACAATTTCCGAACACAATGAAGAATGAACATATAAATGAATCCTTGAATAAAGAATAAAAGCTTCCATTGTAGCTTCCATTTCTAAAGCGAAAAAAATGTCCCTAATCCAAATCTCATTCGTTTCTGAATTTCCGAACACTCGCCTCCGGAGTAACGCAGAACTTGTGGAAGTTATAGGTGATGTTCTGGGACTGCACGGCCTGTAGCAGCTCTGGCGATGCATCTTTCCACAACTTAGATTCTTGCCAGCCTTCCAGGAAAGAGTTAGAGTTGTGGAAAAAATAAATACCTGGAACTTCAATTGGGCGATCAATAAAATTAGATCTCGATTTACGACACTTGTTTGTGCGAGCTGCCGAAACTGACACCAAATATCACAAAAAAAATAAACTGTCCTGTATGTATATCATATACCAACACACCAACCGGACTGCAGGTATACAAGGTGAAGGTTAACACACCCACATCAGGTTACTGGTATACAATGTCATGATCATATACCAGGCTGTAGAAACATTTAAACGCACCCACCGGAATGCAGGTATACAAGATTATTATTATTATTATTCCACGAAGAGATTGTCGTGGCGTCTCGTTCAGATCGAACTTCGAGGGCACGTTACAAGCGGCTAAAAAAACACAAGATGATAAAAACAGATGACATCTATGCTAAAACAGAGGACATATGCCAAGACTGATGACGTCTATATTAGAACAAATAACACCTATGCTAAACCAGTAATATCCATGATATTACTAAAATTCAAAGGCTCTACGGAAAAGTTCTTTTTTTAGGCATCGACGAAACAACGTCAGCGAAGAAGCAGATGTCACCGATGCTGGCAGACCATTCCATGTTCTGGCCGCAGCGACCGGGAACGCTCTGTCGCCGACGGTGGACAGACGTGAGGACGGGACGACGAGGTCAGCCTTCGACGAGGAACGCAGTCGCCTTCTAGAAGGCAGATCCGACACNACGGGTCGGAGGCTCGCTGGGGGACACGAACAGTTCGTGCAGGAATGAGGTCGTCGAGCAAAGATGTCAATTCGATATCGTAGAGTTTTGCTAGATCATCCACCGACAGCTCCGACCATGAGTCCGGCCGACCAAGTCGGGACGACTGAAGTCTCCTGCTCAAAACATCGCCGTCGAGATCGCGCCACGGGCGACAGGTGACGGATCTGTACGTTAACGCTGGGCGAACACATGGCACCGTCCACTGGAGTAGTCGGTGGTCAGATATTACGATTTCGATGATGTCAACGGGCAGCAACTGAATGTCGGTACGCGTGATGACAACATCCAGCAACCCGCCAAGATCATGGGTTGGTAAGGTAACGTGACAGACCATGCCGAAGGCAGACAGCAGATCGTTCAGCTGACGCGCCCATTGGTCGTCGGCACGATCCAGTCGAACATTAAGATCACCAGTGATAAAAACGTGACCGGTGAGGGTCACAAGTCTAGTTAAAACATCGCTTAATTCAACAAAAAAATCACGTGTGACAGCAACTGATCCGGGACGATAGATGACGACAGCAACACATGCGAACGAGCCGCAAGCGACCGTGACACACAGCAGCTCAAAGGTGGTGGGTCGGGAGCCGATGTCGAGCCTGGTCAGATTCACGCCGCAGGCGACGGTCGCTAGTCCGCCGTGATTCGTCGCTAGGGTGTTCGGCTGCGCGCGAGGCCGCGCACGCTCGACCACTTGGAGTCCCTCAGCCCGAAGACGCGCGATGGAAACCGAGTCAGCATCATGCCAGGTCTCGGTCAAGAAGACGACATCCAGAGAGCGCGAGCGGCGGATGTGAAGGAACTCATCAACTTTGTTGTTTAGTGAACGGATGTTTAGGCTGCCGAACATTAACCGGCGACACGATTGCGCGGAGTGACGATCGACATGGACGCTGCGCAGGTTATGAGGCCTGCGAGCAGACACAGGTCCACGTTCAGCAGCAGAAGGATCATCCGACGTACAGTCTAGCACAGGTGGCTGCCGTCGTGGCAACGGCCGATTGCCAATTATCACAAATGCACCACCGTCGCACACAACCCGATACAAGGTATACATCATTGCTGCTGCTATCACTATTATTGTTTCAATGGTATTGTTATCACTGTTTTTGGTATCATTGTTGTTACAACATTTGCCACTTCAAACCCCTGTCACTTACGACACTCTGTTATTACTCTTATTATTGTTAAGTTAGATAATGTTATACAATTGTTATTGTTATTATTAAGTTATTGTTAAGTTATATAATGTCAAGACATACCGGGTTGCAGGTGCAGAGGGACGGCACGGTCGATTGCTGCACACGAGGTTAGAAGATTATTCTTCCTGCCAGCCGCGAGGTAGACCAACATTTCGAAACCCAAACAAGTTGCCCACAGCGGCATCGGCTGCCCTCGAGCGTTCGAAGCCATAACCATCTGCCAATGGTTGCATCTACTGTTAATCTCGTAACGGCAATAATACTGGGACTATTTATCCTATAGACCTTGATATTTATTTTTAGGAGAGGCCAATGATCGTCATACCAACGAACTGGACAATGGCAATGATTCGGCGATCAGCTCAAAACAACCAGTTACAGATTACTGTTTATTCAACGGACTGCAGCTACAAATGAAATTAAATTATGCCACTATACGAAAAACAAACTATATAACGTGAAGTCAAAGATTTAAACCTGAAAAATGTTCGAACTTTGACAAAGTTTGGCGGGGACCTCGAATTTCGTACCTGGTAGAGCGCGTCACCCGCTGCCCCGTAGCCGCTCGAGTTGGTGACACTCACGGCACCGCCAGGGAACAATATCCTGGAAATTTATTGATGTTCAGCAACGAAAATATTATATTTGAGGGCTGTCGTGTTTAGGAAAAGTTTCCATTGAATTTAATTGTAACACCAATATAGTTTATTTAACAAACGAGATTAAAAATATTGTAGATATAAATCAGTATTGTTTATTCGATCGCTAACGGACCTGAGCGAATACCCCTAACTTGCCTGCAACCCATAAGTTTCGAGTTCTATGAACAACATATTTGCTAGATGTTAATATGCTCAGTTAAAATGTGGATACAATTAATCTGCTTAGCCAATTGGTAAACAAGAGAAATTGTCCGGCTCTAATTAATTATTGTCTCTTATTATTGTCTCTCCGGAATGGCTGTTCAAAAAATTTTTCGATAGAACATTATGAGAAAATATTTATTCGAAATAAACTATATTATTATTCAAAAAACTCACCCATTGAGAGAAGTTGCAAGCTTTTTATAATATTCGGCGTCCTTGTTTATCCTGCAAAGATGGATAGATGCATCATAAAATATAATCATTTTTTTACACGCATAATGAATGAAAGTCGCAGCAAACAAAGGGATTCGTTTTCGCCGTCCACTCCAGTGGCCAGCTGTAAGATATGTATGTATATCCTACGCATATTAGTCCCGAGTCTGTCAGCCTCGTATTCTAATGTCATTATTGTTATCGTAATTGAGGTGACACGACCACACCCGAGTAGATTCTGTTGTTATTATATCTATCCAATATTATAGAGGCGACACGAACACACACGCCTACATTCCGTGGTCATTATATGTATCCTAGATTAATGAGGAGACACGACTAAACGCGACCACATTCTGTGGTCATTATGTATTCATATTATTAACATAAAACGAACAGACACGATCAAATTCATATTGAGCCCCTAGTTGCTCATATGTCGAGGACCAGGCCATCTCGTCTCTCCTGGCGGAGACCAAGCTCTTGCTCCTGACCCGACGGTGCCCAGGCCCTAGCTCTTCATCAGATTTGGATTAAAACCTAGTTCCTTAGCCGACAAGGACCAGGCCCTAGCGCTTAACCCGACGGAGACCAGGCCCTAGCTCCTCACCCGACGGATTCCAGACCTTAGCTCATAACCCGACGGAGGCCAGACTCCAGCTCTTAAGGCCAGACCTAGCTCAAATTTTCTCACATGATGGGGACGACCCTAGCCCCAGCTGCTTCTACGGTTTTCACGTAAGAGGCGGCGATGTACGAGGTGTAGGAGCTCATGTTGTGTCTCTGCAGAGCTCGCTGTAGAGACCGACTAGGTTCTTGAGACAAGATTCCTGTGATAAATAAGACAAAAGTTAACGGTCTGTGCACGCGCAGCTATTATCATATAAATACGATCAATCCGGAAATTGATTCAATAATTCAGAAAAAATTCAGATAATTCATCTAAATATTTTCATACTATTACTTTGACTTGATCAAACGCAGGATTTCACCTACGAACATCACACCTAGTTCAAAGTTCCCACCTATCACAGGTCGAAGATTCACGGCTTGGGCTGATTTTGGGACTGTATGATTTTCCGAAGATTCGTGTGTCCCGTTTGACATACGTTCAATTTCACGCGTACTGCTGTCATTCGTGGTTGGCACGAAAGTGTTCGCAATGATCAAGACATTATCACCTGTTGACGACTTGACTCTGAGCGACTGTGACGTCCATGGTAAGAGTGACATGCACACCAAAAACACCCACGGTAAAATTATTCGGGTTCTTGACATTTTATGACAGCTGGGGGAAAATTGATGAAATTTCAATTCATTGAGTAAGTGGTTACGGCGATATGGGTATATGGGTTTACGGCTAATATTTTGACTTGCGGTGCTACGGGTTTGAGCACTCAATTTCACAGACTACTCTACCCTATAGCTCACTTCCGTATGAGAAGAAATATAATATTGATGATGGCATCCCGCAACAATGTGGGGCAGAATTCAAGGTAAACGTCGGCTTCCCGACAGACTATAGGGATCCCGCTGTACGAGTGCAATTATTCGCCAGGGTTATTGCGGGAGAGTTTAAAAACTAATTTGGTTAAACGCGTCTTGTACAGAATGCACTGTTAGAAAATTTACCGTTAACGGTATTACCGGCGTTTCAGTGGCCGGTCGCCACGTGATAAGAAACACCGTGTCGCCGTTTTTATTCTAATTTAACACAATAAATCCGTAAAACATCTAATAAAAACGGCGAAACAGTTTATTTTCACGGGGCGACCGGCCACTAGAATGCCAGTGGACCATTTTTTCACCGTTTTTTCTAACAGTGTGAAATTGAGTGGAAGATTTCTTTCATTAAGTAAAAGCGTCCGAAAACAACGTCCTCCTCTGAGTTCACACTGCACTGTATCTGCCATGGTAGTTAGGTGCATTGTCTTGAACAGTGCTGGCAATCTAAGCGAATTTTATCCATTCATGAAAATTCTAGAGCTTTCATTCAAGGAGATTTAGCATGAATGAAATATTATTCAGGGTTAACGGCCCTAATATCAGCAGACACCCTATCAAACTGATTCCAACAACTGCAACTCGAGTGCACTTGGGTACACAATTCAAATCGAGTTAGAACAAGAAGAGATGCTCTCTGATTGAAAATTTAAAAATGTCCTGCATGCTCGAATAATGCCACACTGGTGCAATAAAGTTTAAAAAACGAAATACCTAAGAAAACACAAACAATACGAATAGGGTAGATGGTAAAATGAAAGCAATGTTCTTGATAGCCGCGATGATAGATGACATTTATAGATTTTGTTATCAAGTGGTTAATGGTTAATGTGCACAATACCAGTAGCTGTAAGATTAGGAATTCAAATTACATGGCTTGATAACTAGAAAAGATCCGAGTTCTTTCTTCCACGAAATGCATGCTGAAACTATGGAGAAGCGAAGTTACTGCCGTCTGCCACGTCACGCAGCAAGGTTCCAACATATAACGAGCCGTCTCATACCGCAAACACAAAAATATACAACACAAAATATACAACACGACAGAACAGAAAGAATTCATCCTCAACAAACACTGGCACGACATGTTCACTCAGGACAAAACAGACAACGAAGAATTTGACATCAAACACATCTACACCGTACAAGACCACGTAAACAATATACAGAATCAAATATCCATGCAATAATTGTGGTGGCCTTGCTCGACAAAATGACACATTTACACTATTGGAGATCTTCAGCACCCTTTGAAAACAGTCAGATAGAAAGCACCGGGCTCCACTGGCAATCTGGCATCACAACCTCCCAGCTCAAACATCTCCCCTAAAAATGATAAATTACCTGTTCTACATATAAACGTACTCGAATGCGACCAAATAATTATCAGACTTGCTCAAATATGCCATAATGATATTCCTCCCTAAGCTCAACGCCAAGTCCGAAACTACAGACACAATTATCAATTTAACGTACATGGGAAACTCTTGGAGAAATTAATAAACATGCGAAGAACTCACCAGTCACTATACACACAACACAAGACAACACGGTTTATGGAAACACAGAGGGACTCAAACAGCAATTGCCACATTCCACTAACACTCACCAGACACCGAGTGCAAAGCTAGACACACTGCAGACATAGTACACGTACCTTCGACAAGGTCTGACACACCATGCTCCAATGCAAATTTTTGCTACATAATCTCGGCCCATCTTTCACAAAGTATAGGCAGGCTACTGCAAAAACAGAAGAGCATCCATCATAATATGCAACCACATATGTAGCTCCTGCATACTACTGCACATATGCGTTCACCCACCCTTTACAACTTACACACCCACAACCTCCCACCGCCACTACTCAACACAGACTACACAGCATTTGCTGACGACATTACACAATATTCAGACCCTACATATTTACGCAACAGGATATATACAATCCAAAGGATAAATTCATTCGAAAATAAATGATTCATTAGACCTACCACAGATAAGTTTAAATTATCCCCATCAACAAACGTAAAGTATCTGATATATTCATTTTGATGTACCAATCTGATCTTTCGTTTCCTGAAACTTTGTTTGTAAGCCGGCTCATCACAATTATGAAAGTACACAATTTTTGGAATATAATCGAATAAACTGCTTTGGAATATAATCGAATAACTAGAAGCGAACTGCTCAAATCGAGCTCTACGATAACGTAACCAAATTCAATACAATGACTTACCCGAGTACCAAAGCCTGTTCATAATTTTTCTCCCCTATACCTCTAATTTTATAGCAAAAATTTCCTTATAGAAATCATAACTTTTCGAATAAACATTAATTTTCATTTATACTATACTTTATATACTTTCATAATTTGCAGATTCTTGGTTCTCACACAAACAACTCTTAACTCTTGCTATCTCTTCCAGTATTTTTGAGCTCGACCGTCCGCATGAGCATCAATAGGCTTTTCACTGGTCTTTGTCGTTTCGAAAAGTTTTTCCGACTCCTCTCATTCTTCCGCATGACAGACACATCACACTCATTTAGAGGATCAACTTTTAAAACTGCATAATGTCAAAATTTTCGAAAAATCCATAGATATATCAAATAAGGAATGATGAAAAAACAGCTACCACTTCTGCCCAGTGTTTGGTAGCCACCCGCACCTGGCTTCTTTAACGTCATGTATATCAATATTATTCCTATGGAGAATGACTGGCAGCAATATTACATGTAGCGCTTTTGTGCTACACTGTACATCCACAACATGTCCGAACAATGTACCTACACTGCGTGTACTGTACACTGTGCATCCACCACACGTGCCAACAATGCACCTTCACCGTGTGTATTGTACACTGCACAATGTACATCCACCACACGTGCCAACAATGCACCTTCACCGCGTGTATTGTACACTGCACAATGTACATCCACCACACGTCCCATCAATACACCTTCACCGCGTGTATTGTACACTGCACAATGTGCATCCACCACTGGTGCAGCCAACACTGGTCGCGAAGGAGCGCCCGGTGCAGAAGCGTTGCTATATGCGGACCTCTGCACCGGAAATGCCGTATGCGGACCTGTGCCGTATGCGGACCTGTGCCGTATGCGGACCTGTGCCGTATGCGGACCTGTGCCGTATGCGGACCTGTTCCGTATGCGGACCTGTGCCGTATGTACTGTGATATGCAGTCCTGTTGCTCTATATGCGGACCTGTGCACCGGAAATGCATTAATGCGACGCAGTTTCTAGCTCAGCAACGCTCAGTAATTCACGTTGACGACATGATCATCAGACCATTTCTTATGACCATCCAGGAAAAATTGTGGGTTAGTCATTGAAAATTATGAATACCAGTTCATGCATACATGGATGCATGAAAAATTATTTCTGATAGTAAAATATCAATATTATCGTCGTGAACGGTATAAATAAATCGTTCGAGCGGACTTTTAAGGAATACATGATGTGTAATAATGATCCTGGCTATATTGTAGTTCTAGGTGGGATACTAAATAATTATTTATCCTACATGCGTAAATTTGTTCTCTCTGCTCCAGGTTCCTGCGCCCTGAAATTGAATTAAGAAATTGCAAATTCCTCTGAAACGAAATTGTTGTGCAAACGGATACAAGTCGCAAATGCACTTGCGTGCCTGCCATAATAGTAAAGTGTGCCCCAATATTGCATGTTAGCTTTAGAGGAACCTCGGGGCGTTGAGGGAAAGTTAATACAGACGTAAACAAGGGGCAGCGGTAGTAATAGCCCTCTCAGAATTGACTTTATTGTTTCCCTCTGCCTCTCAGGCATCAAATTACGAAGTTTGCCCGGGCTTCTGAGACGTGGATACGAGAGAGGATTGGTAGGAAAGTAGAAGAGTTATAAAGAACTGTTTTGATAAAGTAGGACGTAAGACACAAGTAGGACAAACAGGTATGTTCATATATGGACTGAAATGCTAATATATAGGGCAAGAAAATAAGCAATACCGGAAAAGACAAGTAGGAAAACAGGTATGTTCTAATATGGACTGAAATGCTAATATATAGGGCAAGAAAATAAGCAATACCGGACAATATTATTTTATTTGTAGTTATTACGTGCAGCCGTGCATGAGGAAACTAAACGTACCCTATTTTATTGGATGTGACAAGCCTCAGCTGACACACAAAAACCGGTTAGCCAGCCATGTAGTAGGGAAAAATCAAAATGTGTTTGTGTTTTTTGTCACCTGCCCAATAGTTCATGCCTGGACTATATGGAACTAAATTCTTTCAACATTTACTTGTGCATGAATGTAAGTATTAGGTTTATTAACTGCGTTATAAGTATGTAGGGCCATAGGGGAAAGTGGGGCACAGTGAGACATAGGACTTATTGGCTTTTATATAATAAAAAATAATATTGAACAGCAGCATAAGGTGGTAATAGCTTAAAAGTTAGTGCTTTGATTGACGTGGCAGAATGACGTGTCGTCCTGTCCTGCAGTCATAAGTCAGAAAAATTCTGTTTCGAGGTGAGGAAACAATATATTTTTCTTCGGGCATTTAATGTGATAAGTGAGCCTACTTTGCGAGCTAATGCTTTTCTGTGTGATTGATTGCTGCATAATACCTTCAAAATTAATTAATTAAAACAAATATGTCTGTTGGTATATCAATATTAACATGACGGCCAAATGATTCCAAAATGGTGGTTTGGGGTGTAATGGGACTGTACGTTTAGAGTTCACTGGAACAGTATCCACGTCCCAGGGTAGGGTTGCCAGATGGAACCAATAGAAAAAGGCCAAATTAGAAAGGCCACCTAATTAAGAAAATGGCCACCTAACAACTAGAAAGCCCTAGAAAGTTGTGGCTTAATTTCATCGATAATATTGATCGATTTATTTGAAGTCCGGTGACAAAAGTAATGTGGCGAAATTAATGGCAATGGCTGTAGAATATTTATACGCAAACGATGAAATCGATTTATTGCAAACTCATTTCTGCATTAGAAAGATGATGTTGTTACTGCAAGAGTAAGGTGAACATTAAAAGTCCATCCTAATAATTTATCAAAAACTTTCAAGCGCTCACAAAAAAATAATATATTGCCTAACACAACTTGGAGCGGAGTACTTTATAGTAATGTAACTCAAGTAATTCCTACACCTTCCGAGTCCAAGGGAATTTACTGAAAAAATCATTTGTCATGATAACATATCATCATGACTGATCAAATACTAGTCTAACCTGTTGAAGTCAAATTAGTAAATAACATAACATAAACATAACATAGTGATGTCGGCTCTGAAGTGTAGGCCTGATGTGGCCTGTCGCCGATTCTTTTCTATTTCGTGCCTTGTTCATAGATCTAAACTCGTGTCATTTGACCGGATCTTTTCATGACTGGCGATAGTTTGAAGAAGCTACTAGACTTCCACCGGGTTCGATAAGGAGCTAGGCATTTCAAATCTGAACATATATTTTTCCATAGCTTT